>NC_056702.1:4056374-4288511 GCF_018831695.1 Puntigrus tetrazona | reverse complement strand
CAAGCATTCATGATGCCCGTAAGCTTATTCGTTTAAGCTCTTTGCAAGTGGTTTTGAACGCTATTTCAACCAATCGGTTCTTTTTAAAGTATGGTTGAGGTAGTTTCTGTTACAGATTATCTATCATTTTGGCATTTTCTCATTTTTGCCATTCATATCATGATTATGATGGAAGTCAATCAGTTAAAGAAGTTTATTAGGAAAAGAGACGCACTATACAGTAACTATATAAATATATAAAGAAAGATATAGAGTGAGTTCATATACAAATATATATATTGTATATCGACCATATCAACTCATTGAGCACAATCTGGATTATATGTTAGATTATACAAGTTGGAGCATATTAAATTGTATTTATTTTTATTGTTTATAAGAAAGTATTAATGACAAAGATGTGGTGCAAGTATTTGTTATGGGACTTTTAAAAAAAGAGCCAAATCACTGTTGAGGCATATAGTTCATTTATTTGTAATTTTGGTAGGTAGGCATTTCTTAATCTTATTTTTCAAGGTATTTGGTCATGGGATTTGCACAGAGCAGTATTGTAACGACTCCTGTAAGGAAATGTGTTGAGATTGAAGAGCCTTGATCAATATTCTGTTTTAATGCTCTAGGATTTTTGTCTTTTATTTTTAGGTTAGATTTGTTTTCGCATTTCTCCTTTTTTCATACCGGGTTTCCCCCACAACTGGAAATAACGTAAAAAAAATGTTGTCTTTCAAGCTTGAAAAATGCTCATAATAAACCATCAACAGCAGTCCTACTAAATATTTCTATTTAAAATAGATTTTTCAAATTACAAATAAAATAGTTTTAAATATCCATATCATATAATCACACTTCAGTCACTTGTGGAAACCCGCTTTCTTTTCGTTTGTTGTTTTTCTTTCTCTCATGATGTTTCTCATTTTCTCTTATCTTTAATTTTCCTTCCTTCGATCTTTCTCTGTTTTTCTGTCGATCTTCAGAGCTCACTGCCAGGCCTTAAATCAGGACGCATGTGAAGTGGATTGGATTATGCTTATTTTTTTCCTTGTTTTTTGTGTGTTAATGTCTTGATGGGCATGCTAATAGTCTAAAATGATTGAAAATACAACCAAGCTTGATAGAATTTGAAACTACATTGAAAGACTACTATTTAATGGTTCATGAGACTAAAAACCAATGGTCAAAGCACAGAGAAACTTATCCTGATCATCATCATCAATAAAAAAAGAAATTTTCAGTATTTTGTCATTTATAAACCTGAATAATATTTTGAAAGTATTTGAGTAACAATATTTATGACTAAAATATATCATATAAAAAGAGTATTAATATGTAAAACAGACATTTCTCCATATTTAAATAATCAGTATGTAGTCCACGTGATTGACCAGTAAGAGGCAACATCATCAGTAGACTCCCTTCCTACTGTGCAAAAAGACCAACTGGGAATTTTTTTACATTTTCTTTTTCTTTTTTATGTTCAATTTTGCCACTCTCATGAATTGTGCATTCATAAAAGACAAGATTGAGAATAAGTTAGATTTACAGTCATTTGATTAACTTGTGGTGCTACTCAACATGTATGTGTGTGTGTGTGTCGTGTGTGTGTGTGTGTGTGTGTGTGTGTGTGTGTGTGTGTGTGTGTCAAGTGCATTAATGTAGCTGTCTAATACCATCAAAACCTTACAGCACTGAGCCTGAACTCAAACACATTTATAGCAATTACAATGTACAAGTTCTTGAGATTAACTGAATGCAACGTGTTTGTGTTTGTGTGTGTGTGTGTGTGTGTGTGTGTGCGCGCGTTATTGTATACCCTTCCTTTGTCCCTAAGTGTCGGTGCCATAGAGGATCTTAATAGGAATGTAAACGAAATCTTACAGAAAGTTCATTTTCCATTTTATGTCAACTACCTGAAATCTAACAACACTGTCATCTTTTGATTGCACCATCTTTTGTGATCCTATCGTTGAGGATAAGAAAATTTCTCTCATTCTGTCTTTTTTCATTCTTTCTCTCTCTGGTCTCTGCAAACTGCATCCCTGTATTTGATGTTTAATATCTCTATATTGTTGTATAAATTAAATAATAAACAATGTGCCGTCAATGGTGTCTCTTTTTGTATCAGTGCTGGTTAGATATCTATCTATGTCTCCCAGTCAACAGATACAATATTCAGATGTGGTTTAATAAAATTTCTTGTAGTCACATGGTTGCATATTTTAATATTTACATACCTAGGCTATTCATGGAAGAGTATGCTCTCTAATGGGCATTTGCATAGCCTATATTACCTAAATATAATAATAAAAACAAAATATGGTTATTTTAGCATTTAAACAGTGTATAAAATTATATATATATATATATATATATATATATATATATATATATATATATATATATATATATATATATATATATATATATATATATATATAAAGGGAGTTCCTTTTGAACTTTCAATATCAAAAGCTGGTATCTACACAGGTTCAACGTATTCTATTTAAGATTTGATTCAAAAGAATGATTCATTCACGAATCGGACATCGCTACTTTGCTAATCAATTAAATGTTGCCAGTCATGTTTCTCCTCCTTGTTCACTTGAAACCTGTAAAGTTACTTTTGTCTCCTGTGTAACAGGTCCTCGGAATTAGGCTTCATTGTAATGTCAGCGTGAAATCATATGTACATTACAAACAGTGTCAAGCACTGTTTACAATATATAGATCAGTAGAGGAAGGAGAAAACCTAAACTAACTTTCAAAACCTGTTTGTCCACTTTACTAAATAGCCCACAGTTCCTTTTAACCACAGCAAAGAAACACGATATTGGGTGTGTGTTATCACCAAAAAAGAGACATGGCCCTTTAAATGCTAGCTCAGACCCTTCTACGATGAAGTGTGTGACGTTGTTTACCTGTCAGCAGGTATATGCGGTGTTACTGCGGAGAGAGGTTGATGATGCATCTTTCCAAAGGAGTATTAACATCTATACAGAGACTGAAGTTGGATTTAGGACATTCGTGATAGATACCGATTGGTTTATAGTTTAAAAACGCATGAGTTATTTTATCAGCTCTCTGCGGACTGGTTGCATAAATCGCTGAAAGCTTTTGGCACAACATACAGGAATTCTTGCGTGGGGAAGTACAGCATAACTAAAAGTATCCACCTGGATGGGACGCGATGGGAAAAGAGGTCGACGTGACGGAGCATCGTGTGTTTGATTACCTCACTTCATCATCGATGTTATAGTAAGTCACATACTCAGAATGATAAATAATAATAGTGTGATAATAAATTAATTCAGTGTTTTGTGGTGTGCTTCAGTTCCTCGGAAATATCATTACCAACATCAATAATTAATACAGCACTTCACTACAGTGAAGGTATCAAGTATATAATACTACTGAATGATTATATTATCCATATACCAGGAGTGTTTGCTTAGTAATGTCATCAAATAATATAGTGAAATACTTGCCTAAGAAATTAAGGCGCAACCATTGTTCTTGTATGTCTAAAAATACACATAGTTAATATATATATATATATATATATATATATATATATATATATATATATATATATATATATATTATATAATTACGTCATATTATAATGGCACTATGTTTAACAGCTAAAACCATATTTTTATTTCTGGTAAAAATATGAGGTGTAACCATTGTTCATTTACAAAAACATAGTGTTATTGTAGTATCGTCAATAAACATGTCCAAAAATAGATGAATAGCATAGTACTGTGTCCAAAACCATAGTATAACAATGTCGAATATCCAAAACATTGTATAATCTTAACGTGTCCGTAAATATGGTGTAATAAATAATAACCAGAAAAACAGGGCTGTTTCATGATACAGTGTTTAACACAACACCCATCATACTTTTATGTAAATATCGATTTATTACTTTTAGGTTTACCTTTTTTACTGTTTACATCTTCACTTTTCAGTGCCTACTATTCAGGAAATAAAGTAGACTTTTTAAACAGGATGGCATTAAAGCGCTGCGTCTTCCATGAAGACCAGCTGGTCAATGCCATCCAGCTTCAGAAGTGGAGCTGGAGGAGAGATCAACACAAGTAGCAGTAATAGCACACATGCCGAAGCTGCTGAGGCCAAAGGTGAAGAACGTTACAAACAAAACAGCTAAGCCAAAGCGCTTGCGTTTTATACTACTCTACTCGTGAGCAGTCAAGTAGCGTCCAATCGCCTCAAGTGATTTTTGACCTCTATAGCCCAAACAGAACCAAAATGCTACACCGTGGGTGGAGGCTGTGGAGAGCATTGGCTTCGGACGCTTCCACATATTGCTTTTTGTCATCATGGGTAGTGCCAATGTAAGAAAAGCGCATCTCTGTACTTAATTAACCGCTGCGTTTTTTGTTCTGTTCACTCATTTTATTGTTGATGTGCTGTGTGTGTAGATAGTGGAGGCAATGGAGATCATGTTGTTGGCTGTGGTTTCTCCTGAGATCCGCTGCGAATGGCGTCTAGAGGATTGGCAGGTGGCCCTTGTCTCCACAGTGAGGAGATCGTCCAATCAGAGCCCTTTATTTTGTTTTCGCTCTGAAGTTTGACAGGAATGGAATGTTGTGGTGCGAGGTGCGCGCATGTGACCGTCTGACTAGTTTGGTTGACCTTTTTTAAAGGTGATGTAAGGTGTATTTCATGTTAAAAAGCTTCCTTGTGTCCTAGATTTATATGAAATGAAATCTAGTGCATAGTGCGTAAATGCATTGCACTTTTTTCTAAAGAATGCATGAATAATAAATTACGGCCTTACTTTGTTTGTGTTTGTGCATGATTTCAGATGGTGTTCCTCAGTTTCATGGTCTGTGGCGTCCTCTGTGGTTATGTTGCCCGACAAATATGGGCGTTGGAAGGTCAGGCGATGTTTCATTTGTGGATAATTATGATAAATTAGATTAAATACATTTGTTTTGTGCACAGGTGGTGTTTGGAGGCTTTATATGGGCATCGTATTTTCTCTGCTCACTTCATTCTCTCCATCATTATGGATGGTTCATCTTCCTGCGCTGTATGGTGGGCTGTGGTGTTGCAGCAACATCTCAAGGGTGATATTGTGTGATATAAGTCACATATATTTATACAAGTACACCTATCAGTTTTGGCTTTTTGTTATTAGACTTGTAAGGCATAGAAACATTTATATGTGAGCAAGTTCACTGTTAAAAATAAAGGTGCTTCACAATGCCATTGATCTGTCTAAAGCGGATCAATAAAGAACTTCATAAAAGGTGGTGAAAAAAGGTTCTTCACATTATAAAAAGGTAAGAAAGAGATGGTTCTGTAAAGAATAATGGACTACAATGGCATTGCAACTTTATTTTATCTTTTCTTTCATAAATTGGTTCACAAACTGGTTCAAAATAGCTTTGAATGATTCATTAGTAAATCATTCCAATGCAATGAATTATTCCTCTAATTCTCTGCTATTTCCTCTCTAAAGGTTTGTTTTGAAGACTGAATTCATCCCAGCCAAATACAGAGCTTTCTGCTGCCTCTTGCAGCGGTGAGTGCAAAATGTGAAGTTACGTTTGACCTTCAATTGGGAAACCTTTAATTCTGACCTTACCTGTGATTGGTGACAGGTCTTCTGGATGCTGGGTTCTATGCTTATTATTATTCTCGGTATGACAGTGGTGCCTACACAATGGGTTGGCGCTGGATGATCCGTTTTTCTATAATCCCCAGCATCATTCTCATTGGACTCTTCATGGTGAGTTTCGTCTAAATGGTTTTAGAAACGGAAGCAGATGTTTGTCTTTGACTCACTTGCCTTTAAGCTCTTTCTTTTCCTTTTTAGTTTATTCCGAGTCTGCACGGTTCCAGGTCTCAGCAGGCAATGTACAAGGAGCCATGTCAACACTTAACTGGATGCGAGGATGAATGGCGCCTCCTTACCTGAAGGAGAACTACGGGAACCTGAAGTGGTGAGTAAGGAGAAGTTTCTGTTTCTTTATCTGTTACTCTTACAGTTTCAGTTAAGCAATAAGCAAAAGTAAATTAAATATAAATCAATTTTGTATTGCTTAATATAATCTTTAGTAATATATGGATTATATTGTAAGGATTCTCTGATAGTTACAATTTAGGACAAAACTATAAGCCAGTAATTATTTATTTTTAATGATAATTAACATAAAAAAGCATCACATTTTCAAGACGAGAATGATCATTTAAATAAAATAGTGAAAATGAGCATGCACAGTTAAATACACCATAGGTACAGATAAATAAAAAAAATCAACCAATAACCATTATGGTTTTTAATACATTATTAAAAAAAATAAATAGACAGGCACAATACATACATACTTTTTTCGTAATGTACGATAAAGAGGCCTTGTTTCAAAATAGGTAAATAGTTTGAGAAAGTAGGGATGTATATTTCAATGGTTATGAAGTAAATAGGAGTGAAAAAGGTACTACATCTCTCTCATCTCATGAATAAATTTACATTTACATTAGTGTAAACACACTTAAGTGCAACTAACAGGACTGTTTGTATTCAGTTAGAAAGAGGAAATGCCATCACTCTGATCAGCCCAGCTTTTAGAAGAACATCACTTTTGCTGTGGTACTCCTGGTAAACACACTTCCTTTTGGTTTGTTTAGTGTTGTGTGTGTGTGTGTGTGTGTGTGTGTGTGTGTGTGTGTGTGTGAGAAATCAGCAAATACATATGCTTGGTTACTGTGCTAGATCACGTGACATACTGTATTGTTCATCCATGAGGTTTGTGGCCTCCTTCTCCTATTATGGCTCGGTTCTGAGCGGCTCTGAGTTGCTGGAGAAGAATCTTCTATGTATGACGGACGCTGATCCAGAGCACCAGATCAAACACAACCAGGAGGAGGCGCTGTGTTACTGTATCCCGTTCAACATGGCTGATTACCAGACTCTCCTCATCAGCTGTTTGGGCGAGGTGGCACGTGAGTGACCTTTGACCTTTCACTCAGCCTGGTTTCACACATTCAGCTTAGACAAATGTTAAAAGTTGATGTATGTTCTTCCATCTGTTTCCTCTGCAGTTATACCCCTTAATATTGGCCTGTTAAAATATATTTGGACGGAAGCCCAGTTTGGCCATACTTCAGGTGTTGTCAGCCTTTTTCTTCATGATTGTTAATATTTGCACAACAATGTAAGTATATTGTTCACTGTTTTCTGTAAAATTATTTAAATTGCTTTTCATCTGGGTTATTAACTGGGTTATATACTGCTATTATTATCGTAGTTATGTACAACTCTATTATAGTTTTGTGCATCTATGTGACATTATTGTGTCTTTAAAAAAGAAAAATAGTTTTACATATTGTATGCATGCTATAAACAGTGTACATAAACTATACTGGAAGTATAATAAAGTAGTATGGTAGCTTGCTAGGATGCACATAGCCATTTACTCACAATAGGGGTGTTCAAACATTTCTCCTGTGATCGCTTTGGCAGAAGCGCAGCTGAAGCAGAAAACTGAAAAACGTTTCTCTCCCTCTGCAGGATGGGTTTCACTATACTGCTCTTCCTTCTCCGCTCCGTGGTTTCTATGAATTTTAATGTCGTCTACATTTACACAGCAGAGGTGAGACCCGCGTACAATATGAACACTTCACGTACTCTTAATGGAAGAGTTCACCACATAATTAAAATGATTACGGTTGGTGTTTGCGGACAGGTTTATCCCACGGCCGTGCGCTCAATTGGAATGGGCTTTTGCACATCCTTCAGTCAGTCGGAGGAATGATCGCACCATTTATTGCACAGGTGCTCTATGTGTTTTACTTTGCACATGTGTGTGCACATAAAGATCTGTTCAGGTGTGTGCTTAACACATTTGATTTGCACAGAGATAACACTGTTTGCGTGTGTCATAGGTGTTAATGTCTAAGTCTGTGATTCTGGCCCTGTCGCCGTTTGCCTTGGCGTGTGTGATTTGTGCGGTGGGAGTGTTGTTTTTGCCCATTGAGACCAGAGGACGTGCGTTACTAGTAAGCATCTTCACATTTCTTCTCACTTTTCTCAAAACAGATTTGAACCGAGGTCCAGCTGAGAGTTTAACAACTTGAAATTTCGTTTTGTTCCTCTATTTCAGCAAGACGCCTGAAATACAATGGAGAAATGAAGAGCAATTGCACTTTTGTAACAAAACATCTCATATTAAAGCTGGAAGGATTTTCTATTATTTTTAATGTTGTGTTGTGTCCGTCTTGAATTATTATACAAAACCTGTTAAATCTTTATTTCCTGTGTTGACATATTTTAACAGGAAGTTGGACTGGGACAGAATTAAGAAGAGAGCGGAACCCTGAGCATTTTATTTGAAAAAATTATGCTCTGACAAGATTAAACATCAGTAAATATTACACGTAAGTGCAGGGTATCTGCTTAAATTTTGTTTTGATAACATTTTGGAGTAGGCCTGTGCTAGCAGAAATCGTTTAGGTCATAATATTTTATTTTGACAATAGCATAATTTATATTTAGTTAAAAAAAACTTTTATTATACATTTTTAGATTAAACAAAAAAAGCTAGCATTTTATATGCTAAAAGAAGCTATAAGCAAATAACAATGCACATGTAAAAACCTAAACACTTGCAATAACATCGTAATAAGTATTGAATTGAAAGTATTCAGTTAATCGTTATCGATGATGTTTTACGTAAAAAGCCTTTCTGCATTCTGTTATTAAACAAGCTATAAAATTACATTTATGCAGTGTATATTTGTCAGTTAACTAAGCTGCTAGCATTCATCTTATGAATTAAAATGTAATTCTCGTCAAGGTTCGTTTCATAAACGTCTATATTCGTGCGTAATTTACTTTGCTTTAAACTGAAAGGTCCTCTTTCCTTGGAGTCCAGTGTGAGACCGTTCCCTGTTGTTTCTTGAGGGATATCCTTCAATTATCCCTGAAACAGACGAAAGAGTTTCTGAATGAATGAATGACTAAAACAATTATGAATTTCTCTTTAATCCAAAAAGTAGCCACTTGAGGGAGACATAGGCTTTTTTTGTGTTCAGAAGGGCTAAAGACAGTCAAAAGTGTGACACCTTAAGGTAATGTTCTCCAGATCTGTGTTTCCTCCACCTCTCTTATCTTACCCTCCCTCATCTGTGCTGTGTAATCTCTTTAAGAAGCCTCCGTCCCGGGGCAAATCAGATTAGATTTAGGGCCGCTTTCTATAACACTCCGACAGCAAGCACCAGCAGATCCTCCGCAATACTGAATAATGAATTTGCACCATTAACACGATCTGCCTGCAAAATGGAAACCATCTACAGGGTGTATGTGACATAGAGATGCATGTGTGTGTCCTGAAAGACAATGTTTGTGTTTGTTGAAAGTGTGTGTGTAGAGGAGGAGTCAGCATGTGCCTGGTAGCTCCTTCCTCTGACCTTGGCTACAGAGAGATGGAGAGAGAAAGAGGACAGAGTGTGTGTGTGTGAAGCGGTGGAGCTAATTCCTGCACTGCAGCTGTGTATATGATACCAGAGTTAATGTGGCACCAACAGCGCTAGATCCACTTGGGAACTTGCCAGAGAAAAACAGAGCGAGAGAAGAGGAAGGAAATCATGTCAGCAGCATGTACACACCGCAGAGAAGCAGCACGGTAAATCTCACTTGCATTGAATGTGTGAGTGTGTGTGTGTGTGTGTGTGTGTGTTTGCATGTGTCAGTCTGGTGCAGCAGTGTTGATGCTTTGTGACAGGATTTTGAGGAACCTATATTACTTCATATGCTCGATGGGATGTGGAAAGAGGTGAAAAGCATGTGACTGCATGCAGCTGGATGGTTATTTTCGGTGCATGCTTACATGGTAACACTTTGACTCTATATACTCAATGAAAGACTGTAGTGTCATTAATATGTGCAAATGCCCATATACAGTAGTTTGATGGTGTAATCAATGTCTGAATGGCTGACTAGGGGAAAACTGTGATCGATCCTTTTTCTGCAGCACTTGCCTTACGTTCTGTAATCCTCTGCTCTCAAACTGCACAGCAGTCAATCAGTGAGACATTTGAGAGAAGAGAGAGGGAAAAGGGATATTGATACTGCTCATTTTTTGAGTTTTGCCCTCCATTTACGTGTGAGGATCATGCGTGAATGACCTCCAATAAAACCAGGAGAGTTTTCATTTTGAGACTAACTTGTTCTTCTTCTTCTTACACAGTTTCCATTAACTATTTGTGAGCATTTTCTTTGGTTAAAGGAACAGATCATTCAGAAATTACAATACTTTCATCGCTTGCTTAACATTAACCTGTTTCACTTTTTTTCTTCCGTATATAAAAAGGAGATGTTTAGCAGAATCTCCATGCTGTTCTTTAAAGTAAATGGTGATCAGGATCTGTTAAACTACAAAAATGAAAAATACTAGGGCGGAGGAAAAATCAGTTTGCATATGAATCATTACATTAAAAAGTACATAAAATGTATTAACATTCATTAGGCTACCATTATGGGTCCCGTATACATGTCATTTCCTTTCTATACACTTTTTTGCGAAGTGTAAAATATCTTATTAGGAAGTTAAAACTTAATACCGATTTCTTAAGTAAAGACTACCTATAATATAGACTGGATGAAAATACTGGTGCATGTCCAGTGTGCATGAAAAATTGTGATTAAATATTTTAAAAAAATATTTTTTTTTTATCAAATCGTGACCCCCAAAAATCAATTACACTCAAATTATTAGGTTCTGAAAGATTCGCCCTATAAAATAGCGCTATAAAAGTAGTCCAAATGACTTGCGTGTCATCCAAACTGAAAAATATTTTTTTTGTGATGAACAGAATGGAATTTAACTGAAATTGTTTTCTTCTAAACTCTCAAACCTTTCAAATACATACAATTATATTTGTGTGTATTTTGAAATGTGGCACAAATGATTCTTTTTAGGAACATCATGAATAACAAACGTGCATGTCGCTATGTTCCAAGCAAAAACAGCTGTAATGTGTGTAAAATACTTCTGTTATTCTTGGAACTTTACAGCTCCTGGTCACCATTCAGTTTTGCGGACAGACTTTTTATTTCAGCAAGTTAAGAGAAAGATTATAGCTGACAGTCACCTTGTCTCACCCATAATCCTCCTTTTCCCAGTGGGTCTCTTTCCTATAAGTTAATACCAAACTGACCCCATCTTTAAAGAACCTAAACTTTAGATCATTTTTCCTAAGATGTCACCAATGCGCTGCAGAGTTAAGCTCCAACCCTGTTTTAATTCATCTACCTGTGATTTTCTAATTAACCTGAAGACATTTATTTGCATGCTCAGGTGAGTTTGATTAGGGTTGGAGCTAAACTCTGCAGGAAAGTGGATGTTATGGACCAGATTTAAGGATCCCTGCTTTAGACACTATGTCAGTATCTGCGTTAGTGCATTTGAACAATCTTGCTGTATAATATTATTATAAAGACAAGACACAGATGTACACAGATTACATTGTCATCTCAATGCAAGAAGGGGAAGAAACAGCCATTAAAAGGATTTAGCCCCCAAATCAAATTTAAATAGGCTGCTTATTATTGCACATATAATAATCATGAGATATCAAATGAGGCATCATCTGCAAGCTCATTTAATGAGTCATACTTATGTGGGTGGCTGGGCGCTTAGAGGTCAAACTTTTCATCCAGGCGGAACAGCACGGCTGAGTAATAGTGCTAAATGAATTAAGTCAATGCAGTTACTGTAATCTTTTGTAATGTGAGTAATGAAGTAGTTTACTGTCTGGTGTTTATTGCTGACTCTATGGAGCACTGTAAGCCACACCCTTTTACTCTTCAGCCAATCAAAATGGTCATTGGAATTAGAGCAGGATCTATCTAGATTGATTGATATAGAGAGATATAGGTATATATGCTCGATATCACACAGATACACATTTTAGATAATATAACCATGGGTGATCGAGATCTATCTATCGATATACAGATATGTAGATATGTGTACATATAGATAGTTATCTATGCTTGACAGCATACAGATATACATAATAGATATACACGTAAATTGTTTATTTACTCAAAATTTCCTAAAACATTTCAAATCAAACATTTTGCATCATCAGTTGCCCAGAGCTTTGGATTTTTGGAAAGTATCAATTAATAATCACTCTGAAGCTTAATTTATTTATATAATTATTACTAATTGTAACTAGTGTTTTTATTAATATAGTATAATAAACATGTATAAATGTATACATCATTTTTATACTAAATATCAATTATTTATTTCATTTATGTAACAATTTGTAGGAAATTCAATTACTTTAATATTGCTAAAATGTGTCTGTCACGTTATTATAAGGTGGCCCTAACTACTATGTACTTACTTCAGAATATAAGTACAATGTACTTACATTTTGCTTGTATTGTATTGCAGAACACTTCTGCTGCTATTGAGTTGGGATACTGAGTAAGGTTAGGGACAAGTTTGGTCGTATGGATAGGTTTAAGGGTGAGTTAAGTTGTAAGTCAACAGTGTATATATGTATATATATATATATATATATATATATATATATATATATATATTATAATTACAGAAATTAATTACAGATTATTACATAGGTATTTAAAAACATAAGTACTATGTAAAAACAAGTAATAAGTGCGTTGCACTAATGATTAAATACATAGCAGTTAAGGCCACCTAATATAAAGTAAAAAATGTCTTATATAAGCAGTGACACATAGAGTGTCATTGAGTTGAGGAGCTAATTAGAGATGTGTGTCTGAGTGGGACATGATGTGCAGATGGATGGCGAGAAATGAGAATGTGAACTTTTGCCGACGCATCTGCCTCACAGCTTATCTATCTATGCGCTTTCCTTTTTATCTCCATCTCTATTCACTGTTACCTATTCTGTGTTCATCTCTTCACCATGTGATAAAATCACCCTGCAATCACAGGAAATAATCCTTTTCCTCAGATGTCCTGCGTCTGGTGCCTTCTGGAGGTGAGCTGACTCTTGTGTGGGGTCACCGGGTCGTGTGTGGACATGTGGGAGGCCAGTCTGAGACGTGTCAGGCGCACGGCCTGTTCGATGCCTTCGTGCAGGCCGCCACATGCAGGGAGACCCTCAGGGCCTTCCAGGAGCTGTGTAAAGAGCTGAAGCTGCATCCCGGCGGCCAGCCGCAGTTCTACCACACCCTGAGGAGCAGACTGCATGACTGGAAGGCCAAAGCACTATGGGCCAAATTGGATAAAAGGGCCAGCCAGAGAGAGTACATGAGAGGCCATGCTTGCACCAGCACTACGGTACAAAGAGTCCCGCAGTGCATTGCAGGAGAGAGTTGTCTTTACTGTTTCACGCGCTGGTTTTTGTTGTGTGTGCAGTGTCTGATCATAGGTGCAGGCCCGTGTGGATTGCGGACGGCTATAGAGCTGCGGTTTCTGGGCGCCAGAGTGGTTCTGCTGGAAAAGCGAGATGCTTTCTCGCGCAACAATGTGCTTCACCTTTGGCCCTTCACCATCCAGGACCTCCGCGGTTTGGGGCCAAAAAGTTCACTGAGGAAGTTCTGTGCTGGAGCCATTGACCATATTAGTGAGTGAATGTGAACTTGAGATCAGAACTGAGTTGAATGAACTTTGCGGTTTTATTGCATGTGAATTTATCAGAGCAAATAAAAGAACATCATTAAGACATCATTAAGGCCACGTGGTCTATTGGCCAACACATTCCAATCAATTCCCAGTGAATTTATAAAAGTGCCAGCTTACTTTTGTCATTATTTATAATTTTTTAATCTATCCTATCCTATTTTATGTTGTAGATTCTTTAATTATTTATTAGATTCTGTTCATATTTAATATTTGAATTATATTAAAATTTAAATTTCCTTTGTTCCTTTTTAACATCTTTTTAACATCTATTTTAATATACATTCATATTTACATTATTTATATATATATATATATGTATATAGTGGATATAAGTGGATTTATATAACATATAGTTTATATTTTATGATTTTAATTTATATTTCGTAATATTTTTCATATATAAATTTTTTAGCGGTGCTTTCTGAAAACATTAGTGACATTGTCATTTATGGGCTCTGATTGTTTTTCCCGTTAGCTGTCCTGTTTTCCCTGTAAAAAGTTACATTCATTTCATTGAATGCATTTAAACACCTTTTTGAAGTTAATTTGATTTTATCAACAGCTGTGTACTGCATGTGCAGGTATTCGTCAGCTGCAGCTGATGCTTTTGAAAGTGGCCTTGTTATTGGGTGTCGAGGTTCACGTGAATGTGGAGTTCAAACGCCTAGTGGAACCTCCAGACGATCAGGATAAATGTAAGAATGAAATCGAATACAAATTCACGCTAATTTTGGCTGCAAAATGAATTGTCAGTTTTCTCACTTGTCCTGTTCAGGTGTTGGTTGGCGAGCAGAGGTCCATCCCAGCTCTCACCCAGTCAATCAGCTGCAGTTTGATGTGGTTATTGGCGCAGACGGTAGAAGAAACACTTTACCAGGTATCTGTGTGGTCTTAGGCCTGCCGTGATCACAGATTATCCGATCAGAAATGCAACAAGCAAATGTTTCACTCTGATAACAGTATCTGCCTTGTTTCACACCATTTCTTAAATTTAGTTCTCAGGTTTCCTGCTGATTTACAGTGGTCTTCCTTTTTTGTCTTACACATACGTCAAAACCCAAAACGTGTTTTGCACATTTGTTCTGTAATCTATTTTAATTGAGAAATGGCGCCACTCACATTTTGGTCTATTAATATATGAGCACGAAAAAAAAAAAAAAACTACTTCTTTAGAATTAAGATGTGTGAATAAGTGTAAAATATTTTGTACAAAAGACTAAAGAAAAGTTCAATATATATATATATATATATATATATATATATATATATATATATATATATATATATATATAAAATTAGATAATATATGATTGTTTGATTTGTCAGGCATCTGGACAAAATATTAAGGAATATATTAGGAATATATAGTATAATATTATAGTAAAAAGCTATTTATAGTCAATGTTAATTTTTATCATGATTGTGCTGACAATATATAATGTACAGATACATGTAGTTACGGGAAGTACTGAAATACTGCAGTAAAAACGCCATGTTTTGCAATACTAAGGAACATCAAATGCTTGAAAAGTGACTAGAAGCGCAAGACGCCTGTCACATGTTTCCAGAGTTTCGCAGTCATCTATAACAGACGGTTCCCCTTTTCTAATTTTATTCTGTTTTGGACGTCACTAATTCATTTTCTGGGTTTCAAAGCCTCCGTGTGATGGATTTATTCGTCCGTATCTGTTAGGGTTTCGCAGGAAGGAGTTTCGGGGGAAACTGGCCATTGCTATCACGGCGAATTTCATCAATCGCAACACCACTGCCGAAGCCAAAGTGGAGGAAATCAGCAGTGTCGCCTTCATCTTCAACCAGAGGTTTTCCAGGATCTCCGGCAGGCTACCGGTGCTGAGTCATTTCATTATACACTATCTTACTACACGAAATGCCAAAAATTCACATATTGCACTCAAATGCAAAAAGCGTTCTTTATCTTTTTAAATATGAACAACTTTTCTGTGCAGGAATTGATCTGGAGAATATAGTATATTACAAAGATGACACTCACTACTTTGTAATGACCGCCAAAAGCAAAGTCTTCTGGACAAAGGAGTCATTCTGCGCGTGAGTCTAATGTCATGTGCATTCATCTGCATATAGTACACACTGATTTGTGAGTGACTGCTCTCTTGTGTTTGTTCACGCAGGATTATGCTGACACTGAGATGCTGCTGTCCAGGGATAATGTGGACCAGAATGCACTGCTCTCGTATGCTCGTGAAGCAGCTGATTTCTCTACCAATCATCAGCTCCTACACTGGACTTTGCCATCAACCACTATGGGCAGCCAGATGTAGCCATGTTTGACTTTACATGCATGTATGCCTCTGAAAACGCAGCGATGGTGCGTCAGCGCAGAACTCACCCTCTGCTGGTCGCTCTGGTGGGGATAGTTTACTAGAGGTGAGAGAACATGAACAATTAAAAACTTTTTTTTTTTGCCTTATTTCTAGTAAAAGTCCAAATTACATTAAAAAGATAAATGAACCTGAATGGAAATATGTATATATATATATATATATATATATATATATATATATATATATATATATATATATATATATATATATACTGTATGTGTTTGTGTATATATATACAGTATATGTAAATATAAATGCATACACATGCATTTATACAGAATATTGAAGAAATATGTGCAATATTTTTATGTTTATTTAAAATAAATTAATAAATGTATCATGAATACATTTATATCATTAATATAATTTATATTTGAAAATAGTCATTTATTTTTGTCTTAAGAATATCAATATTATTTTGTTTTATGAAGTGTCACAATTAATATCCATATTTGTTTATACATAGCAATGTACATTATAATGTTTTGATGTCTAATTTCACATTGCCTTATATCATACAGCAATTATCAAGTGCTTGGTATTCTTTGTTTTAAAGAATACACATATATTTTGACACTAAATAATATATAACTAGTTTTATGATTACATTTCAAATGTTTAAAAAACAATTATGTTATTAATAAAATACTATGTATTTAATCTAAATTAAAATTCAGTTTTAACAAGGTTTAGATAATTTTATTAGAAGGTTCACAAAGACACTAATTAACAATATAATTGTTTTTAGAACACTCAGAAAACAGCTGTGATATTTTTGTTTGATCAGATTTATTGTAAGCATCTTAGTGTATTTACACAACTTTTTTTTTTTAATAGCCATTCTGGCCAATGGGAACAGGAATTGCTCGGGGCTTCCTGGCAGCCATGGACACAGCCTGGATGGTGCGCAGCTGGGGTCAGGGCAACACCCCTTCAGAGGTTCTGGCTGAGAGGTCAGCTCTAAAATGGGTTGAAGTCGAGGAAGATTTATGAACAATCGCTTTTGACAAAGTAGGATTCTGTTCTAATATCCCCTTCCATCTCTTCCCCGTCTCAGAGAGCGTGTATCGGTTGCTTCCTCAGACAACTCCAGAAAACGTCAGTAAAAACTACAGCCAGTACAGCGTGGATCCTGCTAGTCGTTACCCCAACATCAACATGCAGCTCATCAGCGCTCCTCAGGTTAGAAGCGTGCATTTCTAATTGAGTCCTAATCACTGATGGTGATCGTGATGATGAAAATGTGTGTGCAGGTGTGTCATCTCATAGACACAGGTGAGGTCGGTTTTAAGCCTCGATGCAGTCAGCTCTCCACACCCAAGGCTCACACGGCAGGGTGTGTGTTACTTCAACCATATGCCATTTTCCACTCATACATTCATCACGCCATCTAACAAGGCGTCTGTGTGTGCAGAGTCAATGGCTCGATACAGTAAGCTTCTGAGCTGGTGTCAGGAGCAGACGCACGGTTACATGAACGTGTGCGTGACAGACTTCACAACGTCCTGGAGAAGCGGCCTGGCCTTGTGCGCTCTCATACACAGATTCAGACCTGACCTCATGTGAGTCCACGCTCTTTACTCTGGGTATGAATGAGGGTTGTGGCATAGTGGTTAGCGATCTGGGCTGGTAACCTAGTTTATATCACAGGTTGGCTGTAGTTGCTATTGCTAGCATTTTATTGGACTGAACTGATGTGACATGGCTGTACCACCAATATTTTTGGCCTACTTTCCAGATGGGACTGTTTTAAATATGTATCTGCTTTAAAAAAGATTATTTATGGCGGATTTCGGAGTGCCATAATAATTCATATTTCACTGAGAGCATCAATAGGCAAGCGTATCAGAAAATCTGTCAATAAATCAATATAAGTAAAAATTCATATTAAATGTATAAATTAAATATTTAATGACGTCTTAATTCACATGAACCTTTATTTATTTATAATTTTTTATTATTGATTTATTCTATCACTGGTTTAATTAGTTATTTCTTGATAGTCTATAAATATATTACATATATACATAAAAATGATGAATGTATATATATTCTTAAAAATTATGAAATGTGAAAAGAAGTTAAAATTAAAAAGAAAATAAAACTGGAGTCATATTAATAAATATTTTTAAAAAACATCAATATATTATAATGTGTGTGTGTGTGTGTATGTGTGTATGTGTATAATAGAAAGATAGAAATTACATATTTCATGATTTATTTGTTTATATATGGCACGTATAGTTATTTACTGACACTATTTATTTATTAAATACATTTCAGTAAATAAAATCTACATTGTGAAATGTCATTATAAATAAATTAAATGTAAATTACTTTTTTCCACTGAACTTTGATGATTGATTATTAACATTGACATATCTGTTTATATTATTTTATATTGTAATTTTACTCAATTGTATTAAATTACATATATTTATTAACAGCATTAATTAAATATTTACATATTAATATGACAGTTCCAGTCCTCTGTAGGTACTATTATATTAATGGACTTAAGCTTAAACCAGGAAATAACTTTTCCAAGTTTAACAAGGTTTTCAGGGTTTTTAAGTGCTTTTGTTCTTTCAAAAGAAAGTTGGTAACTAAAAGCGTGGGCTGATTGGAGGTTTTCTGAACGTGTGACTCTGACACTAGTGTCTTTGTTTCTTGTAGTGATTTTGCGTCTCTGGAGGAGAGTGAGGCGGAGTTGAATGGTCAGCTGGGTCTGGACATGGCGGAGCTGGAATTTGGTATTTGTCCTATAATGACCGGCAAGGAAATGAGTGCACTGGAAGAGAGCGCGACTCTCTGCATGGTCATGTACCTCAGTCAGCTTCACGAGCTCCTCAAAGACACAGCGCCGGCTAGTGGTCAGGATAAGACATTATCTGTCATTTTTACTTTTATTTAAGTGATATATTTTACCTTCTTTGATCTTTATTCATATACAAACTTTTTATCTCCGGACAGGAAACCTGAGCTCTGGAGAGAAAACAGTTCAGTTCTCCAGCCCCAGGTCACCAATCTCACTGCTCAGCAAACTGGGACAGAGTCTGTCCCATAAGCGCAATCCTAAGGTTCACACACACACACACACAGACACACACTCTCTCTCACTGTTACACAGCTTCATTTTTTAGCCGCTGTTACCCACATAAGATGTGCTATTTTTAATCTCTATCAGGATAAGAAAGAGAAGGAAGCAGATAGTGTTGGAAATGGAAAGAGGAGGAGAACAAGTC
Source organism: Puntigrus tetrazona (assembly GCF_018831695.1). Lineage (NCBI taxonomy): Eukaryota > Metazoa > Chordata > Actinopteri > Cypriniformes > Cyprinidae > Puntigrus > Puntigrus tetrazona. The sequence continues at coordinate 4,269,239 of NC_056702.1, read as the reverse complement.
AGACTGGCCAGTCAGAAGAGGTGATATGTCATTTATATATATTTATAAATGAGTGCTGTCAAACAATTATTTGTGATTAATCACGTCAAAACTAAACGTTTTTGGTTGTGTAATATATGTGTGTGTGTGTGTGTGTGTGTGTAGTGTGTATATTGTATACATTTTAATTTATATTAATATATTATGTGGCTTATATATTAAATGTATTCATGTATAATATAAAATATAAGAATATGAAAATGTAAATATATATGCTAGTGCTGTGATTATTCACAGTTGATCACGTACAAAATAAATGTATTTGTTTATATAATATATATGTGTACTGTATATTTATTATGTATTATAAATACACACACATTTTCCAAATACATGCTGTATGTGTGTCTATATATATATATATACATAATAAATGTACACAGTACACACATACAAACATATTATGTAAACAAATACTTACTTAGTAGTATATATATATATATATATATATATATATATATATATATATATATATATATATATATATATATATATATATATATATATATATATATATATATATATATATATATATATATATATATATATATATATATATACTATACTGTAGTATATATACTGTAGTTTTTTAATCAGTGTTATTTTCCTGATGTAGGATGATGTTCCTCATGATACCAAAGAAAATAAGACTTCAGTAGTACCTCCTGGGTCAGGACCAAAGGTCAGTGAGGGTCACAGCAAGGTTCGGTCCATGGCAACACTACTGCTGGCTAAATTCGAGAAAACTCGCCATCGGCCTCAGCCAGTGCAACTCGCCGACAGGTGTGTGAGTATTTGTGTGATTCATACAGTATGTGCAGAAAGGGGTGTTTGCATGCCCTGCAACACAAGTTTTCCTCTTTTCAAATTTGCTTTCTTTACTCAAAAAACTATGCAGGAAAAGCAATTTAATGCATTGTCTCATCGAAATAAATATTGCTCTAGTCTTATAGTCACTTATATTTGTTTTCGGTTGTGATAAAATGTTACACTGCCGTGAGATTTGTAATATTTTGTACTAATATAGAGTGAATTGGAAAGCTGCTGATTCATCCAGTGCCTGCTACACAAGCTTAGCATACACACTTCAACAGGAGCAAGTAGAATTGGCAAAGCCTCCAGGCAGAGTTTATAAAGTGTTTTATTAGATTAAAAGCCATTCAGATTATTGAAAGTCATAACTGCTGTATCAGAAAACCAGGGATTTTTGCTCTACAGTGAATAACATTTTGATTTCCACCAACCCTACTTGAAATTAAATTAAAATCATAAATTTTACTTACCCTTATGTTGTTCCAAAAGCTAAGACCTTTGTTCAAGTTAAGATATTATGGATGAAATTTGGCCCTGCAACAGAACTACCACGTTCAAGGTGTTAGTTCGTAGGACATTGTTAAAATGTGACAACAGTGGTTGAACTTTAATGTCATGAAGCTACGAGAATACTTCCTGTGCACAAAGAACACATAAATAACAAATTATAATGTTGTTCATGACAATATCACATGAATGTGTCAGTTCCATTGTTTTCAGTTTCTTCAGAAATATCTTCAGTTGTGTTCTGAAGGTGAATAAATGAACGAGGCATTTTTATACTGCTTTTTTGTGTATTGCTGTACAGACAAAGCACTTTACGACCATATGGGGATGTTCATTTTTGGTGAACTACCCTTTAAGAAAAAGCAAACACTGATGTGTTTACGTTACAAGGAATAGGTCAGAGTTTAATCTCTGCCGACTGGAAGCGAGAAGGTAAAAATGCATCTGTGCTATAAGATAAAAGGCTAGCAGTGTCAATTTTTCTACACAGATGGCTAATCTGGTTCAGATTTAAACTTCTTTCTGGGACTGTTGCCCTTATATGAAGAGGTTATGAAGGAGCTCTGTGTGTGAACTGGCCTAGGGCTCAACAGCCTATCAGTGACTGGAGGCCATGGGGCATGTGATTTAAGGATCTTAACTGAAGAATCTCAAACAGAGTGATTTATTATCTCTATCTTATCCTGTATGCTACTTACTGACTTTGCCTTTGACTGACAGGTTAATGCTGATTTATGGGTGGATGGATGGATGGATAAAATGTCCATCTATGCTCTTGCTTTTATATTAAACTAGAAATTGTGCATTAAGAAACTTAAGCATGCAAAAAATTCCCAGTGGCATGTCAAAAGGCACACAAAGGTTTCTTGTGCGCATGTAAAAGTCTGATTGTATTTTTATATATATTTTAGGGACTCTGTATGTAATCACTTTGAATATTTACAGATGACTGTACTACATACCAAATATAAAGCTGAAAACAAAATGAAAATGAACCATTTATGGGTCAATATGACATAAATAACTAATTTGCAGATAAAACTTTCAATGGGTGTTTTATATAAGGCTATGTTTTTGTATTCATAACCCATTATGTAAGAGTCTATGAGTATGAGTCTGGAAGAGTGTGGAATTTTAAAATGGAAAAACGTTAGGAACCAGACAGACATATAGATAAGGCATAGATAAAGAATATGCATGCATCATTTTATTTAGTATTTTTGCTTGTTTTCCATGCTCATCTTTTGATTTCTAGAGCTACATTCAGATGTATACTGGCGGAGTGAGCTCATTGGCTCAGCAGATAGCCAATCAGATTCAGAGTCAGCAGGATCAAGCTCCCAAGCTCCTTCAAAGGAGGGAGTTGGTAAGAGTTCACACGTAATGCTGGCTACAAATATTCCCTAATACTGTGAATCTTCTTGCGTCCTTTCAGTGCCTGTATTACTGTGTGTATGAGGTCCGTTACCCAGCATTGAATTTTGTTTAGTGCTATATTCACTAATTACTGCGAGTGTGTGAAGTCCTGCTCTAATCCATTTTCTCTAATAAGGCTTTACAGCTTGGTTAAACTCATCACACCCAAAGTGTCTTTTCATGAAAGTGTTGCAATCAAAAAAAATTCATTGCAAAGATCAAACTTGATTCTATGAAATCTGAGTCTTGGTTTGAAGCTTTTCATTATAATAATTTTATATATATATTAAATAATAATAACATCTAATTATTTAATCTAATCTATGTATTATAATGTATATTTAGTATGTATACATAAATACACACACGTATATATTTCAGAAAAATATGCTGTTTATATATTTAATATATTTCTATATAATTATATGAATATAAATATAAGCATTTAAAGACAATACTATATATTTTTAAATACTTATTGTATTTGTGTGTATTTATATATTATAATAAATATACACACGTATATTATGTAAACAAAAACTTTTATTTTGGATGTGATTAATTACTAATCATTTGGCAGTACTAAAGTAATAATAATAATAATAATTATAATAATACAAAAATGATTTAGTCGTGGCAGTTGTAGTTGCCCATGTTAAGCATCTTTATATTGATTCTTGACCTTTGACCTCTCACCTGTAGGGCTCTCAGAAGGAGTTTCCTGTGAACATGGGAGGCAGCGATGTGTGTTATTTCTGCAGCCGTCGCGTTTATGTCATGGAAAGGCTGAGCGCAGAGGGAAAGTTCTTCCACAGGAGCTGCTTCCAGTGCGATCACTGCAGCACCACATTACGCCTCTCTAACTACGCTTACGACCAGCTACATGGTGTGTGCGTGTGTGATGAACCACTTCATACTTTCACTAATAAAATGATCATTATCAGTGCTTTGTGTTTTTAAGATTTTATGCTTAAATCCAAAACAATAGGTGTTTAGCTTTTAATAGATGTAGTCACAAGATGAGCGACACAGCGTGTGAAATGGCCTGTTGTTTTGTGTTGCTGTAGGCGGCTGTTTTCGACCGCACAAACATCTCTTTTGTTACCATCGCACAGTCATAAGGTCTGAAATGTGTGTGTGTTGGGACAGGGCTTTTATTGTTGTGCAATAATGACAGTGGGAGCAAACACACACACACAAACTGAAGGCCCTCAGAAAAATCCCTTTTAAAACATTTTAAAAAAAAAATAGGAATCAAAACACCAAAAGGTTGTAACTGATAGGGTCGTATAGATCACATGATTCATACACTTCAAGTTTAAAAAAAGAGGCGGCATTCGGATCGACTTAATGCAACAGTATAAATAAGACATTTAGTCCTTGCATCAGCTACTTTTTTTATTTTCCTGCTCTCTTATGTCTTCTTTCTTTTTGGTTTGTACAGGAAGTTTTACTGTAAGCACCACTTCAGCTACAGAATGACCAGCGTGGCTCAGAGAAAGAGACCGGCCCTTCCTGTGGCCCCTCGACCTACTCAGGTAACCTCATCAGATCATATGTGCCCGATTTTAGATATATATAAAATAGAGATGTTTATATTTTATCATTATAATGACAAATTTGTGAATACATTTATGTAAAACAGGATTTTTTTAAATAGTATAACCTTCACATGTGATTTTTTTATATATTTATTTATTTAGTGATGTCAAACAATTAATCATAATTAATCACATCCAAAATATATTTTTGTTTACATAATACGTGTGTGAGTACTGAGTATATTTATTATGCGTATATAAATACACAAACATGCATGTATATATTTTAAAAAATCTGTTTATATATTACGTATATTTATATAAATAATAGGAATATAAATATATACATGTAAATCAGTTCAAAAGTTTTTATTTACTTTTATTTATTTTACTTGTGGTAACATGTTATATTAAGGTGTTTTTATTGCACATGCTACATGTACTAATGTACATATACTAATAATGACAATTAATTATCCATAGTTACATGCAAGTAACAAGCAAACTAAGTCAAATCCTATCCTTAATCATATAGTAAGCACAAGTAGTTAAGTAATATTACTCAGTACTCAAATGTATAATTATACTTTAAAAATGATACCTTTAAAATAAAGTGCAAGCTTATTTGTTTATGCATTTATTTATGGCCTTGTTTACATGACTTGTCTGTGTTTCTGTCTCTCAAGGCTCCCCTGCTCCATCCTCGGCTTCTACGTCTTTGTCCTCTTTAGGATCAGTGTGGGCACAGCGACCCCACCAGACTCTTGGTCCTCCAGCACCCACCCAGACATTGTATCCAGCCTGGCCAAGAGACTGTGTGGTACACCAGAACGCATTGAGCTGGAGAACTACAAACCCTGCCCAAAACAACAGGACAGCCCACTGCAAGAGGTTCCAGAGGAGACGCTTGCACAGCACAACCTCAGTGCTAGCCTACAGGAGAAAACACAGAGGAGCAGTCCAGGTATAAAACATGCTCCTCTTATGTTACTAATGTTTACTGGCATGTTTTCCTTGGATAAATCTGTCTCTTTTTTGGCTTTAAGTAGCTCTGAGTCAGACCTAGAGGAGGAGGAGCTTGCCTGGAAGAAGGAGGAGGGGCCGAACATCAGGACCAATGGAGAGAGTGAGTTAGATCTGGGGGAGGAGCTAAAGGAGGAAGAGGGAGATGAGAACCACGAAAAACAAGGAGAGGAGGGGGAGGATGATGAGGAGGAGGAGGAGGAAGAAGGAGAAGTTTCAGAAGAAGAACAAGACAAGGGAGAGTCTAGTGATGGTGGGTGTTTTTGCTCATTTTCTTTAGAAAGGGCTCTTATAACATGGATAAAGTTTATCTTGTCTGACTTTGTAGTTTGTTTATTTAAAAAAAATCATCTTATGATAAGGTATTGTTTGATTTAATGTCTCTCAATATCTGTTTTTTGTTTCATATTTCCACAATATGTTTGTGTGTGTAATTGTATACTGAGGTGGATGTTGCCATGCTTGTTTGTATGTTTGTTGTTGTGCATTCTCCATTGAATGTGTGTCTGTTTTGGGGTGTGTTGATGTGTATGTGTAGAGGGTGAGTACTGCCCTTGGGAGAGGGAACGGCTCTCAGGGGTGTGGCTTGAGGAAGAGGAGGCTGGGTTTGTTAAAGGTAGCACCACCCCTGACTGTTGATGGCCTTAATTAACCTCATTTGCATTATTTTAAATTAAAAGATGTTTTTGCAGATTATTTCGTTCTTGAGGCTGTGCATGATAAATAGTGTGTTTTAAATGTATGTATATTTTGCAATTGGCTTTTTATAATTTTGGGTTATGCTATGGAAATACTTTGCAGTTGTTTTAGTTTGCCTGTTTTGTATATTTTGCAGATTTTAAGTCACTAACTTAAACAATGTCCTAACCAGGTATGACATGATAAGTTTTCACACAGCAGTTTATTTGCTCACAATGAAAGCAATAATGATGCACAATGTAAACACTTGTTACTAATCACAACACTACATAGTGTAAGATTCACTAAGAGTTCACTAAGGTTTGTCACATCAGAAATAATAAAAAAGGCAAACTGTGACTATGCCTGGTTAGCACATATTTTTAATCACATTTGCTGTTCATGAAGTATAAAAAAGCTAGCCCACTTTATAGGTGTATATATATAATAATATTTAGCTTGTTTTACTTTACATTAATTGTGCTGTGAATTGTTGAGAATTCCTAGTTCCTGAATATAGTTTTTTAAAAAGTGAAAATCCTCCAAAACAAAAAAAAATTGTTCTATAGTTGATACAGTTACCAAAATTGAATCTTTACAGTTTTATCTTTTTCAGGATGCTTCATGTCATTGCTTGTTTAAGAGCAACTGAGCAGCTGCACCGCTTTCCCACAAAACTATTTTATTAAGTCGATTCTATAACGTCTCTAGAATTCTTTCTTATTCCAATAATTTTCTTTCCTTATCCTTTTATGCTTTTAAAAACTAGAGTCTTATGAAGAATACAGTGACAACACAGATATAGACACCAGCTCAGTGAGAGACTCCAAACCATGTGACCAACAGGCAGAAGAAGAGTCCGTTTCATTGCAACAGTCATCTACAGAGCCCCGACCATCCTTGAAACCGCCAGAATCAAATCCACACCTGAGCTGTCGTCAAATCTAGAGAGTCCACCAATCAAGAGGTCAGAGGTTGTAGAGGAGTTCTGGCTGAAGAGTGCTGAGATCAGGAAGAGTTTAGGCCTGGAACCTCTGTCTAGAGAATGTGACCCCAAGCATACAGCAACCCAAACATCTAATGTTAAAGAGAGCTTCTACACCTCAGTCGCCTACATACCGTCCTGCAATACTAGTTTTACCAACCAAACGGCAAGAAACTGTGACTCCAGCACACAAACTCCATCTCAAAGCACGTCCCGCCTGAACCATCTCACACTATGGATGGCGATACAGGTGTCGCTTTAGAAGACACAATAGGCCGCTGTTCTGTAATCCACAGACTGAGCATCACAGTAGAAGGTTGCGTGATGGGTGACAAGTTGGATTTGGACCTCAACTCCACCTCATTTGGAAATGAAAACGCGTTTTAAACTCAGCGCGCAGGTCTTCCTACTCCTCCGTACAGCCCGTCTAATCCCCTCTTGTCGGCAAGCAATGTCGTGCCCTTCACCATTCTGAACCCATACTGGACCGAGAGGTTATGGTCTTCTCATCGACCTGCCCTACTCCTGTTCCACAGCGAGACTGTTTTAAACCTGAGCTCAATCAAGCTCATAGTCTTCCTCCGGATGAAATTGAGATCCTGTGCGGAAACGAGGCCGAAGGGGCATCCAGACTGCCGGAAAGATCTGGTGTCACAGAGCCCGAAGGCCAGACGGACAACCGTAGGCTGGAATACAGGCGGACGCTTCCTGACCGGTTGGTTGCTCCGCTGCTGGCAGGAGGACCTGAAGTCCGGCTTCGAAGGTCAGAAATGAAACTGTGGGGGGCAGACAACGGCATGGAGGAGAAGGAGAAAAAGCGCAACTCCCTGTTCTCACCCCGTAAAAGCAGGAAGAGCATGAACGCAGGAGCTGAGGCCCAGCGGGAGCCAGGAAAGCACAAATCCCTCTGGAAGACTGTTTTTTCGGTGTATAAGAAGGACAAAAAGAGGAAAGAGTCTGTGATGGTGGCGGAAACTCTACCTGCTGCAACTAACACAGAGAGCAAGCGGAAAGTGTCAGGAATCAACAGAACATCAGGTGAGATGGATGGATGGATCTATAAATAACCTGTTCCTCATGAACATAACTTTAATGGTGTTTTCACACTGTAGACCTGTGCTTCCGGAAAAATCCCAGTTTCTCTGAAGACACAGACTTGTCCTGCCATGCTCTTCTAGATAGATGTCCTCTCAGAGCTCAGGTAATGTCAAAGTCCTCTCCCCTCTCTCTGATCCTAGAGGTGTGAGACCTCCCCAGTCTCACACCTCTAGAATGCAGATGTTAATGTTACTCTGCATATTTTCCAGGGCAACCACTCCAATAGGAATCCATGCAACTGTAAATTTAGCAGCATGGTTTGAAAATGACTTCAGTGTGAGCTGTGTTTGCCACATTGTTGACAATAGACTTAATTCCGCTGGCTTTAGAATTAAATGGGGACTTTTTGCTGTTATGCCTTTAAAGGGATAGTTAGCCATAGACTCCAGGCATGTAAATGTGGTTGCCATGTTGGAATGGTGAACTTGACGTCATTCACAATGCTGTAGGTTCACACAGCACCGTTGAGCCATTCTGTGCAGGACTGTAGCATCTTTCGAATAGTCATTGATTACTATAGTGAATGATGTCAAATCAAGACTGCTACAATATAGTGGACAGCGTACATATTGCGGCCCATAGAAACAGTCACTAATGAGGCATCTATGAATATTTGTCTGTGTAGTTAACCCCAAAATAAAATAAATTCCTTAAATACTCACACTTATCTAAGTTATCCTAACTTTTAAGACCATCTTCAGAACATTAATTAAGATATTTTTGATGAAATCCGAGAACTGGGTTCAAGTGCATCATGAGACTTCTTTAATGATGTCTACTACCTTTCTAAGCCTTGAATGTTGCAGCTGCATTGCTATCTATGCAGGGTCAGTAAACTCTCAGATTTCAACAAAAAGGTCTTAATTTGTGTTACAGAGATGATCGAAGGTCTTACGGGTTTGGAATGACACAAGGATGTGTAATTAATGACTCAATTTTAATTTTTAGGTGAACTAGACCTTTATGTAACAAGCCTTTTCACATGATATGCTTTGTATCAGATGTCCAAGGACTTCAGAGTGATTCATTTTGTAGCTTTGTTCCAATGAAACTTTGCCAGTTTTAACTTTTCCACTCATCTTCTTTTGTATAGATTTTTGCCCTTTACGTTTCCGCACGATCCTCTTCAGTCTTCAAATATTGTCAGTCTTTCTGTATACAGCAATAAGGCTCATTGCTTGGCGCTTATACATGACTCATTTATATCTGAGTGTGGAGTTATTGGAGTTATTTAATGCTTTGTGAGTTTTATTATTAAACGTTGGAGGTATTTAATGCCTTTTTCCCGGCTGTTCTTTTAGCTGTGGGAAGAACTGTCAGATATCAAGTCAGACCTTCTGAAAGAAACAATATATGAGGAGGTCCATGAAGGGGATGAGGTATCAAAATGGCAATAAATTGTTTTTCAGATTTTAGATTGTGGAAGCTGAACGTAGGGTGTAGTTAATAGCACATAGACGTGTGTTTGTGCTGTGGTTACATCAAAATACAGAGTATACAGAATATAAATTAATTCAGTTTCTGCCTTTTCTCTCCCGAGTCGCTTTATGTGCCTCATGCATTGGCATTCAAGAGAGCGTATGCGGTTAAGGTAGCATCTTTTTATTTCACATGTGTTGAGCCCCTTTGATCTTTAAACCCATTGGCTAAAGCAGCAACACTCAACATCTTGTTTCTCGATAGAAACATAGCGTTTTGCCAGAGATGCCGACCAAGGCAGCCACCCCAGAGTCGTCATGTCCATCAGAGGTGGTAGGTGTTTGGGTGGTGTTCCCGGACCCTTCCAGCATAAGTTTCTGTACCACGCTGTTTCAGAGAGCGGAAACGGAGGAGGAACTCAACGCCAAGCTAACACGCAGGGTGCAGAGAGCAGCACGGAGACAGGCCAAGCAGGAGGAGCTCCGGAGGCTGCACAGGGCACAGGTGTGTGTGCGTGACGTGTTTTCAAGCATGCTTGTTTATGTGTCTCTTAAAGAATTTGTATTTATATGTGTGCCTGTCATCTCAGATAATCCAGCGTCAGTTGGAGCAGGTGGAGGTCAAGCAGAGGCAGCTGGAGGAGAAGGGTGTAGCTGTGGAGAAAGCACTCAGAGGCGAAGCAGGTATCTGTCGATCTCTTCTCACCATCTTGTGGTGGATGAGCCTCATGAATCAGAGTTTTATAGAAACTTTTAAATTGCTAATTGATTTGTAAGATTCAGAACTGCATTGTGTAAATACAAAAACGTGTATATACAAACCGGATTCCAAAAAAGTTGGGACACTATACAAATCGTGAATAAAAACTGAATGCAATGATGTGTAGGTGCCAACTTCTAATATTTTATTCAGAATAGAACATAAATCACGAAACAAAAGTTTAAACTGAGAAAATGTACCATTTTAAGGGAAAAATATATTGATTCAGAATTTCATGGTGTCAACAAATCCCAAAAAAGTTGGGACAAGTAGCAATAAGAGGCTGGAAAAAGTAAATTTAAGCATAACGAGGAGCTGGAAGACCAATTAACACTAATTAGGTCAATTGGCAACATGATTGGGTATAAAAAGAGCAGTGTCTCTCAGAAGCCAAGATGGGTAGAGGATCACCAATTCCCACAATGTTGCGCAGAGAAAGATAGTGGAGCAATATCAGAAAGGTGTTACCCAGCGAAAAATTGCAAAGACTTTGCATCTATCATCATCAACTGTGCATAACATCATCCAAAGATTCAGAGAATCTGGAACAATCTCTGTGAGAAAGGGTCGAGGCCGTAAAACCATACTGGATGCCCGTGATCTCCGGGCCCTTAAACGACACTGCACCACAAACAGGAATACTACTGTAAAGGAAATCACAGAATGGGCTCAGGAATACTTCCAGAAACCATTGTCAGTGAACACAATCCACCGTGCCATCCGCGTTGCCAGCTGAAACTCTACAGTGCAAAGAAGAAGCCATTTCTAAGCAAGATCCACAAGCTCAGGCGTTTACACTGGGCCAGGGATCATTTAAAATGGAGTGTGGCGAAATGGAAGACTGTTCTGTGGTCAGACGAGTCACGATTCGAAGTTCTTTTTGGAAATCTGGGACGCCATGTCATCCGGACCAAAGAGGACAAGGACAACCCAAGTTGTTATCAACACTCGGTTCAGAAGCCTGCATCTCTGATGGTATGGGGTTGCATGAGTGCGTGTGGCATGGGCAGCTTGCATGTCTGGAAAGGCACCATCAATGCAGAAAAATATATTCAGGTTCTAGAACAACATATGCTCCCATCCAGACGTCATCTTTTTCAGGGAAGACCCTGCATTTTTCAACAAGATAATGCCAGACCACATTCTGCATCAATCACAGCATCATGGCTGCGTGAGGAGAAGGATCCGGTACTGAAATGGCCAGTCTGCAGTCCAGATCTTTCACCTATAGAGAACATTTGGCAAATCATAAAGAGGAAGGTGCGACAAAGAAGGCCCAAGACGATTGAACAGTTAGAGGCCTGTATTAGACAAGAATGGGAGAGCATTCCTATTTCTAAACTTGAGAAACTGGTCTCCTCTGTCCCCAGACGTCTGTTGAGTGTTGTAAAAAGAAGGGGAGATGCCACACAGCGGTGAAAATGTCCTTGTCCCAACTTTTTGGGATTTGTTGACACCATGAAATTCTGAATCAACATATTTTTCCCTTAAAATGGTACATTTTCTCAGTTTAAACTTTTGTTCCGTGAGTTATGTTCTATTCTAAATAAAATATTAGAAGTTGGCACCTACACATCATTGCATTCAGTTTTTATTCACGATTTGTATAGTGTCCCAACTTTTTGGAATCCTGGTTTGTACATATTTCCAAAATATATACAGAATGTGTGTGTATCTACACACAATAAACAACCACAGTACACATACTGCACATACAGTATATTATGGAAACAAAACTTTTGTATTGAATGTGATTAATTGTGATTAATGTTTTGACAGCTCTAATCACACAATATATTTTAAACATTATATTATTTTATTATATTACAATATAACTTTACAACTTTAATATTACTTGTGTACGTTGTTTAATGCAATAATCCTGATCTTAGTCAGTCTCATCAGTAAAAATATTAAAGAAAAATAAAGAAAATAATATTAAATATGTAATTTTGCTTTAAATAATCAAATAAGTATAATCATCTGAATAATACTAAAACGTTGATTGAGAAATTAACCGTGCTAAAAAAGATTAAACTAGCCTAATCTGGTTTGGTAGTTTTAGCTGGTTTCAAATGGTCTTAGATGGTTCAAAACCATCATGGCCCCAGCTAATCTAGCTGGTCTTCCAGCCTGACCAGTTATGAAAAGCCCAAAACCATTTTAAAACCAGTCCAAAGGGCTGCAAACCAGTTTAACATATTTTTTTTAACAGAAGGTGGCTTATTTTTATAAAATGTACCTTGCATATAAGTGTATTTTGCGTTTTAACCTTAAACTTTACAAATGTTTTTATTTTGTTAATTTATTCATTTACTTAATGTTTCAGCCGTTCTTGCAATACATATGATGTCCTATGAAATATCATTATCCTCATTGTTGTATATTGTCACCTCTCATACAGTATATTTGTTTTCAAAGTCTTGCATTTGTCAACAACACATTTCTTTCATTTTAATGTTACATTCACTGCATTCGCATATTTAGATAAAACAGTGACGGAGCAGTGCAGCGTATTCAGTTCTCATTGAATTCTAATGGTCAGAATCCTCTTGATGTGTCCTTCCTTATGATATAGACTTCTGGGAAGACTCTAGTACATCAAACCTTTTGGACGTACATCTGGGTGGTATGTACGACACATTTGACTTAATGACACTAACAAACACGTTTACCGCCTTACAGCTTCATGGTGTGTTAATGCAGATTAAACAGGCATTTTAGTGGCGTGAAAACAGGCTTTCTGGCTTTATCGTGCCGTGGACCCTGTCCTGTCTGCTTGTGGTTAGTTTTGAGTTTGAATTAAATCTGGACCCTAGTGCTCGCATTAGTTAGTTTGCTTCATCTGCTGGCTATGACTGTATGAGATGAAGTTTCAACAGCTGGTGGAAATACAAATCAATTTTTTGTCGGGAAAGATGGTGGGGTTTTTTTAATCAGCTATTTCCGCTTTTACTTTGGGCTAACCGGTGGCCTACTTTCTGAGACCCATTTCAGCTTCACACCTCACGTTCCTCCATTATTCCCATCCTTGCTTGGTTGCATTCCTGAATCCTTCCTCTCCTCTGCCTCTTTTTTTTTCCTGCCTGTCTCTGCGGTCTTAGTCGAGCCCTTTCTAGGTTCCCCTCGTAGAAGACCTGTCTATCTCTGTCCTTGCTGTTCCTCAGAAGGTAACACCTCCCCAGTCTCACACCTCTAGTGCGGGTTGTGTAATAGCACTACATTCTAAAGCCTTTTACTTTTCTCTCCTCTCTTCTCTTCCTTCCCCTGCCCTGCTGTACGCAGCCAAAGCTAAAGGGACAGAGCACGATCATTCAGTTTATGTCTGTACAGTCTTTTTTCTTTATGTAGTGCAAGAGCCTCCACTTCACCAGCTAAGTACGTTAGTCTCTCTTGTAATCTCTAATTTTGTTCTGTAACCTTTCACAATGAAGCTGCATGGGCATGGCAGGTTATTGGCTGTCAGTACATCTAAAATGTCATATCCTGTCTTATTTGGGAACTGACACCGTGTGTGCGTGTGCTGTTTGTTTTTGTCTGCTTGCACGTTTTGATCAATTTATATACACTACTTTTCAAAAGTTTGGTGTCAGTAAGATTTTTTTCAGCAAGGCATGCATTGGACTGATCTTAAGCAACAGTACAGACGCAAAAGGTCAAAAATGAAAAATCTTCCACAGTTTCCATAAAAATATGAAGTAGCACAGCCGTTTTCAACATAATAAATGTTTCTTGAGCACCAAATCAGCAAATTAGAATGATTTCTGAAGAAGCATGACACTAAAAATGGGAATACATTACATTTTAAAATGTATTAAAATAGAAAACTTTTTTAACTTTAAGCATGTTTCACATTTTTATGTATTTATTCATTATATAAATGCACGCACAGATTTAAGAGGTTCAAAAACATTAAAAGGTCTTAATGACCCCAAACCTTTGAACAGTAGTGCAGTTCATAAGCAGGGTCCAAAGATCACTTTTTTTGAAGTGTGTGTGTGTGTGTGTATATATATATATATATATATATATATATATATATTTCACATGCTTATATTTTATATTATATTTTAATTTCACATTTCAAGCTATCATTCTTATAGTTTAACCATGTTATATTGAGGGGCAAAAGCCAAAGCCAGTTTTTATTTGAATTTTAGCACTGCAAGTGTTCACTTGGACCCTGCTTACAGTCCACACAGTGTCCCATCCTCCTCTTCTGTCTCTCACAGGAATGGGAAAGAAAGATGACCCTAGTTTAATGCATCAGTGGTTTAAGCTGGTGCAGGAGAAGAATGCTCTCGTGCGCTATGAATCCGAGCTCATGATATTGTGAGTATCAACGGTTTAATAGTCATTGTGTGATTGCATCAGGTGTTACGTAAGTGTTCTTCTTCCCGTTGTTTGCTGTGTGCTCATCTGTGCGATTTGTCTTCAGCGCACGTGAACTGGAGCTGGAGGACAGGCAGAGTCGACTACAGCAAGAGCTGAGAGAGCGCATGGCGGTGGAGGGTTAGTGCACATCGAGGATATTAATAGTTCGACTTCCCCTTAATCCTTTGTGGTTTTCTCTCGTAATGGTTCTTCAATTAATAACAGCTTCACAGCACCTCTCTCTCTGTCTCTCTCTCTCTCTCTCTCAGACGATCTGAAGGGGGAGGATGAGCTGGCGGAGGAGAGGCGTATATTGAGCGAGATGCTGGATGTGGTGGAGCAGAGAGATGCGCTCGTGGCCTTGCTGGAGGAGCAGCGGGTCAGAGAAAAAGAGGAGGACAGTGACCTGGAGGCCGTCATGCTTTCGAAGGGCTTCAGTCTGCACTGGGACTGACTCGCACATGCACGAATCTCATCATACCGCTTGAAGGGCTACTCTGTGTCTCTTTGCGCAACCAGAATACGCAGCTGCTGTTTTCATCGGTCCGAACGGCCCGTCCACCCGCACTCTGGGCCGTTTGTGCAACTACATGGGTGTCTAAATAATGAATCCTGGGATTGGCCTATAAGTGAGGTGCAAAATACAGGCCCTGATTAGGACGAATGGCGATGTCTTGCTGCCAAATAATGCTAATCTAAGACTGCTACGCTACTATGCAAAGGAACATCTTTTTGTTTGCGCTGTCTTTATTGATACCGTTAAAGGTACATCTGTGGTTTTATCCAGTTTCTCGCTTAACAGTAATGAATATAGAATGGCATATATAACATTACACTGTCAGTTTACAGTACATATTGGCGCATGTAAATGTAAAACTAAGGCTTAGAAAAAAGGCTTATTGATGTACGATTGGGATTGTTTTGGGGTTTTTTTGGACCTGATTTAGGGCAACAATTTCTGTTGTTTAATCTGTATAACCTCACACGCAATTGTCCGTTCTCAATATATTCACATTAATTTATTGGATGAAATGTCTTGATTTTTCTCTTCATCATATAAAGTACAGAATTTATTTTACATTTAGTTGTTGTTCTATTTATTCTGCAAAACTTACTTGCAATTAAACAACCTTTCTTTTGGCATAAATGTGAGGGCTATTTTCATTTGTGACTACTATTTAGATTTTTTGACATAAATATAGGACAGTTCGGTGTCCTGCAGCTTTTTAGTGCATTGGTAATAACGCTAATACTAACAAGTAAAAACATATGCCATAATGTTGATTTGTAATTAACAAAATTATTATGAAATTATTATTCAACATAAAACTGCAAAATTTCTGTTTTGATCCAAGTGTCTAAGTAACAGGGATGTGAAAATGTAATTACACAATATATGAAGTGTTTATTTGCAAAAAAACATTTTAAAAAACTAAAATAATATATTTTTTTATTGTTATGGTTTCATTGTGTTTTACTGTTTGTTAGCTGTAGTTATTTTTATTTAATCAAAGCAACCAAGCTGCAGTTTGATTAAGCTTAACTGTAATGCACAATAAAAAAAAAGGATCTATTTATTTATTTGACATTTTTAGTTTTCTGTTTTTGCAAACGAACTCTTCATAAATAAATAACCAGCTCATATAAAATGAGTTTGACATCTTTAGTTTGTCATCTTCCAAAAGCGTTACGCATGCTTTTTCCACAGGCTCTTTGTTGAGAGAAAGTTTTCAGGGACTAAGAGAGGCTTTTGCACGCTGTATTTTTAGAAATGCCAAGCCTCGTTATTTTTGCACGTTGTTAATGAATGGCGCTCGTGCGGACTGGCGCCCCCTGCAGGGTAACGCCGGCGGTGTTTTCCTGCGGATTTAAAGCAGTTCTCTCTCTGACCGTAAACGGGAGCGAAGTCACGCTCTCCATCTTTCCTGCTACACTGTTTCCGTTCGTGGAAAACTTACTGCCATCCCGATTTCTTCGAGCTCCGGAACTTTTTTTTTTGGACTACCATGAAATCAGACGTCTGCTCGCCGATAGTTTGCATGCGTTTTACGTCCACGGGCCACAGTTAAATCAGTCTTTACCCCCATACAAACAAACGCAAACGAAAGTGGGGAGATTTCCTCGTAAAGAAAAAAGAAAGCAAGTCGGAAATCGCGAGTTGTGCTTCCAACGAGGTGAGTAAGGCTTAAAAAACGGTTGAAAGTGTTATCCTTGACTACATTTGTAACATTTAAAGTTGTTTACTATGGAAGCCTGTGCTTGTGTAGCTTCTCGTGCGGCTCATGTCTAGTAGTCGCTAGTATGTTTATACCTGCGTTTAAGGAAACACTTCCAGTTTTCTTTTGTTAAGTGGTTATAATTGTGTGTTTAAACGCATATAGACGTACGTGGAAGTTTGAATGCGTCAAACTAAATCAGTTTGTCTGAACAGGAAAACGTCTCCAATTACGGAAAGTTCTTGATATGAAAGATACAGCAGATGGAGCAGATATGGCGCTGTTCATGTAAAAAGAGTGCAGCTGTGTTTAAGGCCTACAGTTTAATTAAACGAGGCTTTTTTAAGCGTTCAGTAAACGTTCCGTCAGTCTCTCTCTCTCTCTCCCCTCTCTCTCTCTCTGTGTGTGTGTGTGTGTGTGTGTGTGTGTGTGTGTGTGTGTGTGTGTGTGTGTGTGTGTGTGTGTGTGTGTGATTAGCGCTACACTGGAATGTGCAGAATTGGCGCATCTAAAAAGCGCATCTCTCTGAAAGCAGCTGCTGCGTGTCTGCTGCAGACTCATGGAAACACTGAGCACATTCGCCTGTTGAGGTCTGTGCTTTGGTTAAGCCTTTAATTTGAAATAAATAAGCAAAACTACAGCTACTGGAATATTGCATTACATTTCAGCATGATCCGAACTGATTAGATCAAATTAATACAATTTTTTAAAAAATATTAACTTAACATTCTTGAATTAAATGCATATTTCCAATACTTTAATATGTTTTAATAGGTTAATATGTTTACACGGCGCATGCATAATCAAAATGTGACCTAATGTTTTGTTTTGGTGTTCTTGCGCATATAAATACAGGGTTAGGGGTTATGGACAATAGTTTTCAGAACTTCTTTCATTATTTTTTGAAAGTAAAGATCCTATTTGTGACCCTTGACCACAAAAGAGTCACTTTTTACTTAAACTGAGATGTATACATCATTTGAAAGCTGAATTAATGAGTTTTCCATTGATGAATGCTTTTTTTAGGATAGGGCAATAGTAATATTATTTAAAAATGTGAAGGTGCAAATCTAAATATTTAAATATTGCCTTTAAAGTTGTCCAAATTAAGTTCTTAGCAATGCGTATTAGTTATCATTTTCTTATATATTTACATAATAAAATAAAATATCTTAATGCAACATGATCTTTACTATATATCTTTACTAAATATCCTAATGATTTTTGGCCCCATACAATATATTATTGGCTATTGCTACTAATAAACCTTTACCTTAAGTGTAGCACTTATGATAAAGGTTTTGTGGTCCAGGGTCACTAGAGGGCAGTGCATCCCAAACTTCCTTGCACCTCCAAAGAGGTCACAAAGTTAATGCTAAATAGTCTTATAAAAACAGAAAAGACGTCAAGTGTGAGCTACAGCAGGTCAGAGCGCAGCTTCTTTTGAATAGCCAACCGAGGAAAGAGCTAATGACGTAATTAAGGACTGAGACGGCACATGCCCTCTGGCTGTCATACACAGGAAGGGTACGTCCTGTGCTGAATGTTTGCATCAAAGGGCATTTTTACAATAAATGATCTTTTAGTGTAGCTCTAACCTTAAACACGTTCAAAATATCATATGCACATTGGCATGCTTTTTTTTTGTTGGGTTTCGGGTGCCTGAGAGGCAATTAATCCACCTGTTTTTAAAGCTAGAATCTCATTCATCAAAGGCCTTCTTTCTGTTTTGAAAATGCAGTTTTCTGCGAGGAAGGCATCTTTAATATTCATGCATGTGTAGGGAAGCTATTAAAATGCCATCGCTTAAACAGTTGGTCTTATGAAAATGCCAGTTGTTTTAAAAAATATCAGACAGGCTGTTTCCTGTTTCTGCTGTTGCTTAGACGTGCTGCATGCAGCCTTCAGCTCAGTGTGACTCGGGAAATTATTACATGTAGCATGGATGCGATGTGTGTTGACAGATATTTCAATGATACAAAAGCTCATTACTAATGTAAGAGGTACAGCGAGATCGGCTTGAAAGGCTTTTTACGTGTGAATAAAGTGTTTAAAAGATGAATGTGTGTAGTGTATGCGTTTTAAAAATATATCACAGATCTCTTTTCTGCATTATTCGAAAAATGTACATCATAAAATGTTTTTGGGCTTTGTTAGCCTGGAAAGAATGGATATTTCTATGCATACATGGAAATATTTTGCATTTATGATACCTGGGCCTAATAATTATAGTCTAGCATGCATTATTTACGATTGCACATCTAGTATGCAAATAGTGATTCAACTGAGCATGCAAGTTGAAAGAGTCATGAAATATTGATATTTGAAGTAGAAAGAATAAAATAGTATTGTCCTGTAAAACATACTCCAATCATTTTTATTTACTGCTTACTTTTTTTTTTACAGTGTTGTTTATTATCTTTTTTTATACTTGTGGCTTCACTTGTATTTATTGACCGTAGCTTCTTTATGATTCTTAGAAATAAAAGGCATATAGCAGGATAAAATAGCTTTTTGCCTGTTAGAGGATGAAATCGGCACTAATTTTGTTCCCTCTTTCCCAACACGCAACTTCCATTTCCTGGAAAGTGTTAGAATATGCTTTTTGCCAGCAAGGCAGCTAGCATTCCCTGGATGAGGAGTTAATGGTAGTTGATTTACATATAGGGCAGACTGTTTGGGAATACATCCTCTTGAGTGCCCAAGAGTGCGGTTTACATGCAAGCCGACTGCCCAGCTGAAGGAAATGGCCTCTTTGAAACCACAGTCATGTACGACGAGAAACATTCCTATAAAGACACGACAAGCTTGTCGTCCCAGAAGTTGTCATGCAGTATAGTGTATCGAGGAAGTGTGTGTGTGTGTGTGTGTGAGCGCTGAGCAGATTGGTAGGCAGATGTTCATTATAGTGTTGTATGAGATGGCAGATTGTGCTTCCTTGGAGTCTGTTTAATTAATACTCCTTAAACACACATCTGGGCAGCATTTACTATACATACAGAGGAGTCCCAAAATCTGTGACCACCTTGAGGATCTGGCAAAAATTCAGACTAAAAAAGGTTTAGGCTTTTGCTAATGTATTATTTAAAAAAATATATTTAAAAAAAAAAGCTAATTTATTTAATTTATTAATACATTTAATGCACAATATTATTCTGGATTAATGTAATGTAATTTTTTTTTTTTTTTAAGAAGTGAGTATTTTTAGTTAACAAAGATACACTACATTGATCAAAGGTGACATTTATAATGTTATCTAAAATTTCTATTCTCAATAAATGCTGTTATTTAAAAAAAATCTAATTGAATTATATGTTGAATTATAATAATTGTATAGTCATTATGCATGTGTGAGTTTTGCATGCTTGCTGAATAGATTTCTTTTGGAGAATTTTCTAAATGTTCTCCAGATACTGCACTTCTCTGGCATGATTTGCACACATTCCTATACTCAAGAGATTTAAAAAGTTGTACTAAAAATACACATTCAACAAGGCTTTGGTTAACACCCGAAGGAAACAATCAAACAAAACATCTGTTACTCTCTCTGTCGATTTCCTTTCTCTCTCCAACAGTTATCTTGCAATCCTCTCTGTCCTCTCTTCTCTGGATGTATAATAAATGAGCGCTGTTCCTGGCGCTGGATGCCTTAAGTACCTGTGAACAGATATTCTGCACCGCTTCTACCAAATATGCTCTTCTCAGGCACCCAGACAGAAGCCACGTGAGACACACAAACCATAAAATATTCCAGAATAGTATCCCAGAGAGCGTTCTATGTTCCGCTATTCGGGGCCTGACACTCCGTGTGTGTACTACATGTGCTGTTCCCCAAGATCCGTGTAGAACAGAATCAGGAGGATGATTTTAGCAAACAGTTTGCCCAAAGCATGTTGTAGCGTACTTGTTTTGCAATACCCCTGAGGGCCAAATTATGTACTCATAAGTACATTTCCATTCAAACCGATTAACTATTATTTTTTTAAAAACAACAAAAAAAAAGATGACTATTTGGGAACGGTCCAGTATAGCTATCTGTGAGTCATGATGACAAAGTAATTTCTGGCTTTATTAATTAACATTGGTTAATCCATAATGAATGAACATGGATTAAAAATGAACAATTCGGAAATGAACAATTTTTTTATTAAACATATTACAATTGTTTTGTATTAAAGTTGTTTAGAATTACTTATTTATTTTCTTTAGTCCTTTTAAAATTGTGTTTAATAAAAAATTATTTCACACAAACGCCTCTCAGTGATTTGAAATGTTCATAGCGTATGATAAAAGTTTGTTTTACTTTACTAAAAGTCATCTGAAAACAGTGGCAAAATAGACTAATATACACTATACGTTTATGGGAGGTTCTCAAAAGGTGTATAAATGTGCTGCCTGTGTGTGCAGCTGTGGGAAAGTATTGTCCACCCTTGCAGCAAAATAAACACTGTTCAGTTAATAAATCCTGTCTAATGAGTTTCCTGAGAACATCAGATCTCACAAAGCCGCAGGGTAAAATACACAGCAGCATATACACAATATATAACCACACACACACACGCACTGAGTTACACAAGATCACAATGCCATTTAATTAGAGTGGAAAGAGCACCGGAGGGAAAGAATTATTACTGAAAAAAAAAAATAGTCACAGGAGGATCTCTACAGAAATATCCCCCAAACACACATATGCATTTTTAGTTCCATAAATAGAGACATACCATGATTTTTATTGCTTTTATATTAGCTAAATTATAATACTTCAGGCCAAGACTAAAATAAACCTTTTTTGCATTTTGGAATAAAATTATACATTTATTATTTATTTCAACTAAGACATACCCGGTGGTGTATTTTGTCAGATTTCACTGAATTTTGTATAATTCTTACAGGCGTTATTAAAAACACAGCTGTCAGTTGTAGATGTACAGTTTGTTCTGTCCGTTATGCTATCAGGTACTAGGGTGTCAATCATTCAGCTGATGCAACATTGAAAATTTGTCTTGCCGGGAAATCTAGTAGTGGAGAAGTCTGGAAACATGGATTGTGTAAATTAAACGTGACAGTACCCTGAGACTGTTCATTTGTTTGAATGAACTGTGCTGTATGCATGTACTTTATTTAGACTCAGTATCAGTCTGTTTTTCAAGCTGTCTCATCCACGCTTCACTGCAGCTCACGTTAGAGGTCAGTAAGCATCCTAGCCAGTGGTTAAATCAGGATCACTAGCAACGAGAACGGCTCTTATTGAATGTGACTCGTTTGATAAATAGAAATGGGAATGAGAGACTGCAGCCTGGACTGGAATTGAAAGTTTGTAGCTTTAAACTCACAAAGCTTGAAGGTGATTTATTAATTTGATGTTGTTTAACGTAGTTTGTTTAGCATTGCTAAGCAGTTGCTTTTGGGCTGGTTGTTTGGTTTAAAAAAAGTAAATAAATAACTGCATGTACAGAATATTAAAATATCACCAGCACAAATTCTGACCCAGTATGAAAGCAAACGCTTGTTTTGTTTTTGGTCAGAAGTGTGTTTTAAAGGAACACTCCACAATTTTTGAAAAATATCGAAAATCCTCGGTCATTTTTGAGTGATATTCTACTGGTCTAATCAGATTCAGTGATCCTGCACCAGACCCGGAGATCAGCTGAACTGATTCGAAAACGGTAAAACTCGACTGTTTATCTCTAGAGGAGATGGAAAATATGCCTATTTTCAAAAATAGTGAAGTGTTCCTTTAACACGTAATTGTGTTGAAAGATCATGCAGGGCACCATCCACGCAAAAGCAAAAAACAACAAATCAGATGAACTCTTTACACTTGACAACAAAGAAATGACCTGGAAACATTGGCCCTGCACAAAGCTCTCTGCAAAAGCGCTCTGATTCAGCGAGATGGCATGTACACAAAGACAATATTGCAGAGATAAGACATACATGTGGTATGTCTTATCTCTGCAATATTGTGTGTAGGATTTGATTTATTCCCTCAATCAGCTTTCATTTTCCCGCTTGGCTACTGATACTTTCAGAGGTACATGGGAAGGGAGATAACGCATCCACTGACCTGCAAACAGATTGGCCAGAGTGCAGGAGGAGGAGCCAAAGAAAAAGAGAGAGGGATGAACGAATGAAGGTAGGAGGATGCGGAGAGAGGGACAGAGCACTAGTTGGGATGGGAAGAGCCGGGAGGAGATCTCTAATAATAGCACTGCAGGGAAGCAAGAGCGTGTGGAGAAAAAAGTGGTACATGCAGCAAAGCGAATCATGCCAGCGCAGAGCAATGAAAGAGTGCGATGGAGCGAGAGCGGGGAAAGTTGAAAGCACATGCTCTGCTTTCCTGCATGCACAATAGGAACAGCGCAAAGGGCGAAAAGACAAATAGGAAGCACCAGGAGAAAGACGTTCTCAGTGCAAAGGAATTGCAACCTCGAGAAACCTGAGATCTGTGTCCTCTGAAGCTCTTGTGTTTTTGTGAGCACGGCGGTTTGTCAAATCTTTTCAAATGGCAACTTTGGACACGTTTGTTAAGTTGCAGCTTGTGTGAGTGTGTGTGTGTAAAACATGCCCTCCGCTCGGCCTTCATCCGATGATGCAGAGGTGTGAGAGCCACGAATCCGAGGTCCAGCGGAGCCCTTCATTGGACAGCGCAGAATCAGAATTCACCCGGGCGGCCCATCGGGGTCACCGCCTGGCCGTGGGGGCCTTCTACGGCTCCCGGGGGTCAAATGTCAAAGATCAAGCGGCACAGAGTGACCAGTACCGTGGTCGCCGTCCCACCTGGAGGAAGCCTCAGGATAAGCGGGTGTCTGCGGTGGGAAGTACGTTGTGTTTTACTTGGACTTGTCGTTTGTGTTGCTCCTAGAGTTCGAGAAGCTGAAGATGGCTCGTGGATGCCTGTGCTGTGTGAAATACATGATGTTCCTCTTCAACCTGCTGTTCTGGGTGAGTGTCGAATCACAGTATGAATTATCCACACTTACTTGATGTCAAAATGCCTTCTCTTGTCAAAGTTTAATGTGCAGAGACTGCTATAAGTAAACAGTTTGTACAATGATTTCCCCGAAAAAGTGAGCATGATGTCTCTGTGGGACTTGTTTGAATGTTTTAACAATGTTTCTGGCTCAGCCAATGATATCAGTTTGGGACAGATCATTAGGCAAGTCAAGCATTATTATTATCGCTCATACATGGAGATGGAGAATTGTGTGAATCCTAAATAGGAAAAATTAAAGGAATAATTTGCCCAAAAATGCTCATAACCAACATGAAGACGATTTTGTTTTTGAGTCTAAACAGCTGATAAAAACTTCCCAGTAATCCACAAGTAAACTTCAGTCCGTCAGTTAACATCTTATGAAGTGAAAATCTGCATGTCTGTAAGAAACAAACCCACTACTTTTCCTTACAATACGAGTCCTTTCATTATTCTTTTTCCAGTTAAAATGTTCTCAACCAGAGCGCTTTTTTTGAGCAGTTTGATTTTCATGCGGATGTTTGTCGGATGCATGCAGCGTGGGATAATAATATGCTTGTGTTTTTTTGCATATACTATGTGTTTATTTTCCAAAGCTGCACGCAGCAGGACCCCACAGTAATAAAAATTAACGGATAAAATAAAAATAGCAGTTTTAACCTACAAAAAAAAAAACAACAACATAGATATTAATTAAATCCCAAGTCATGGAAATAGCTAGAGAAATATGTTTCTAGTATCATTCAGCTATAAAATACATCAGTGGCTAGAAACTGGTAGTTGTGACTGCAGCCAGTTTATAAAGATTCCAATAAATCATAAACAACTAGAAACTCACGCATGGAAATGCATGCCTCAAAATGTGTAGGATATTCCAGTTACACTTTAATTACATCTTTAATTTTCAAATATATGAATTATACATTTAAAAACTCAGAAATCAGTCTGAATGGGTATAATGCTCTTGTAATAATTTTGGAGAAAATCTGTATGTCCGTGAACATGTCAGACACGTGTGCTGCAGTGAGAGAAAAGTAGGTTCATCAGTAGGTGTTAAATGCTTTCAGATCAAAGGCAGTAATACATATTCATCTCAGCTAGAGCACTCAAACAAATCCCCCCGCCTTTTTCATTCTAACAGCTCCTATAGGCCTCCAGTTTAACTATCAGTCATCTGTGTCTATGTTGTTGTTGTTGTGTATCTGCCACAGGAAGTCTGTGTGTCAGTTTACGGTTCTGTGAGTTGTGAGATTTCGTTCGTTTGATCTGCTGTGTGTTGTTGTTTGTTTGATTCGGAGCCAGTTTAATGACGGAAGCACCCAATCGCGAGCAGGAAACTTGAGAAAAATCCCCCGACTGATCTAAAATCTCCCACTGCATACACACACCCACATATACACCCATATAATGATGGAAAAGGGAACATAAAAGAATTAGAAAATTATGTGAAGATTGCAAATGCCTGAAGATTTTACACTGTACACTTTAAACAGCGGGGCGGAGAGGGAATAAAAAGAAAGATGGAGGAGTGAGATAGAAAGAAAAAGTCATTTGAAGGCTTTATATAGAATTACCTTGAGATGGAATGGTTTGTGTTTTTTTTTTTTTTTTTTTGCTTCACAGGAATTTAATTTTAAAGAGAAATTACGTTTCTGTTTAGAATTACAAGGTTTACAGAGGCGCTGAATAAAGTCTTTTCAGAACATGAGACAAAAACCCTGATCTACTGTGTGGATTTTTATTGTATTTTTATATTGAATGTAAATGGGGAGCAAATGATGTTTCTGAGTGGAATAGAGGAGGTGTTTTAGGTCGCTGGTAATCTATATTTCATGTGCTTGACATTACTGAGCCTGATGGCTCTCAGCTCTATGTTTAATACATGAGTCAGAAAGTTAAGGCCAGACTCACTTCACTCTGCACAAGGTCACAAACACACAGTACACTCATTAGTGGGTGTGAGGTCAGTTTTGCATGTGGGATGTGTTATTAACATGAACAACTGACTCAACTTGTCTGGCTCTTCTCTGGTATGTTTCTGAAGCTTATTCATCAGTGCTGCCTGCGTTTAGTAAAAAGTCCTTTCCTCAGTATCCTTTTTAATTTTTTTGCTGTCATTTTCCTTTCCGTTTCCTATCTGTTCCTTTCCTTTGTCATTTAATTTTCTTTCTATTCTATTCTTTCTTTCCTGCTCCTTAGTATTATACTTTCTTTCATTTCATTTTCATTCCTGTCTTTTTGTATTGATTTATTTTGCTCCTTTCTGTTTTAATTTTCTTTGTAATCCTTATTCCTGTACTGTCTTTTTTCATTCCCTTTCTTGCCCTTTTCTGTTCTTCTCTTCTCCACCTTTGCTTCCTTTCCTATCTGTTATCCTTTCAGTTCCTTTTTCATGTTTGTTTTACTATTGCTTTTATTTCTGTCAATTCCTTTTCTATCACTTTTCTTTTCTCTGTAATTCTCTATCCATTTCCTTTCTCATTTCCTTTGCTATCCCTTTTCCTGTTATTCCTTTTTTTTTTTTAAATTTTCTGCCTGTCATTGTTTTCTTCTTTTTTCCATTTCTTCAGACGTTTTCTGCCTATTTTCTTTTCATACCTCTTTCTTGTCATTTTTCCCCCTCTGTTCATTATCTTTTATTACCTAGGCCAGTTACAGTATTTTGGATTTTCCTGTTTATTTCTTGCTTTTTCTTACACCTTGTTCCTTCCTTACCCTTCCCTGTCCTTGGTCCTTTTTAGCCTAGTTTTTCACGTTCCATCCTGACCCAACTCCCCTGCTTTTCCTCAGTCTCCTCTTCACGCACCTTGATTGTGTTGATTGCTGCTGCTTCAGACCATTTATCTAGTAAATGCCTACCTCGGTCTATGTGTTTTTAAATGCAGTGCACTATAAAGAAAACCTCTGGAATGAATAGTCCCCCAATTTGAAATGCAGGATTAGATTAAGAACAAACTCATTATGTAGGATTTTCCAAAGGCAGAGAGAATAGATTGAATTCAATTTGTTTGTGTGTGTCTACATTCTGGTAGTGCGTCATGAATACTAAAATTTAGGTTAAAAGCTGTCTGCTCCTGTGGACAGAATAGTCCTACTCTGTGCTCTTCCTGTTTATGTTTTATTCTGTTATTTTCTAGTTTGTGTGCTCTTTGGCTTATTTTTCCATGCTTGCATTTGCTCCCTAATTATTTCCTCACAGACTTTCTGATTACTGTGCCATACTTTTCATTTTCATGGTTTTAAAGTTTTCAGCATCTTTAACCTATTTTTCTGACTTGCTCTGCTGCTTTTCTCTCTCACACAACACACACACACACACACACACACACACACACACACACACCTGTTTTATCTCTTATTTTTCATACTCATCATTTTCCGTGCACAAGGGTTCTGTCATTTCAGATTCTTCGTGGTTCTCAGTGATTCTCAAAGTGCATGCTGGGTATTTTCTCGAGGAACTGAATGACACAGCTTTTCACCTTCAGTTACACTCAAAAGAAGAGTGTGTGGGGAGCCAGACCGCTGCACTGTGGGGCATATCTCGCAATGACACACGTTGTGTAAGGAAGGATTAACAGAGAACATCTTGCCCTGCTAAATTTTACATTTGAAAACCTTAAAAATATTTCATGATTTTTTTAATTCATGAATTCATATCATTTATATTTATACATATTTAATCTTTCAGAACACACAGTTTAATATAATCTTTAGAAAGATTATATTGTGCATTATCTCTGTGTGGAGAACTGGCCGTTGACTCCTTCTGCAAACAAAAAATCTCACTGGATTATTACAGTTAAAGGCAAAATTAATGTTAGGAAATGTAAACTGATCTTTCCTACTGACACACAACAGTGAAAGATAGAAATAACTGACTTAAAACCATATTTTAGCCTGTGAAAACAGGTGTCTCAGTATATAGGCATGTATATATTATATGTATATGTAATATTTAGTATTTTTCATATTCATTTGTATTAAATAATCTTGCATTATATCTTAACATCAGATATTCATTGTTTTTTTGCCATATCACGGAAATAAGTCAGAGTGTAAAATAAATATAACTTTGTCTTGCTGTGCAGTGTTATCTATAAATGTGAACTTGTA
Source organism: Puntigrus tetrazona (assembly GCF_018831695.1). Lineage (NCBI taxonomy): Eukaryota > Metazoa > Chordata > Actinopteri > Cypriniformes > Cyprinidae > Puntigrus > Puntigrus tetrazona. Next base: position 4,241,279 of record NC_056702.1, on the reverse strand, counting down.
AATCATCCTACAACTGGCTTACTTGCAGTATAGTTGGGATAAAACAGTGAAAGCATTTTGACATTTATTGTATAAAATCCACTTTTGCAGGTACATATGTAGCAGTTTGTGCCGTTAATACAGCGTATTCTGGTTTTCTGTTAGAACTTGTCCAGGTGTGTTTCATAACTTTTCCCTTTGCCTGGCCTTTAGCAAACTGGAGTACATTTCGGTTACCTGAGCATGAAATTAGAGAGTTTCTCCCCAACAAGCACACCTTCTACTCTTCTACGATCTAGACACACACAAAATTCACACTTCGATACTCAACAACAACCTTTTATTGCGGACCCATTAGCATTTATATTGCTCTCACAGCAGGGAGAGCTGACACAGGTATCGTTTTGTTGGCCAGGCATGCGCACACACATCCTAATCCGTCCTGAAACAGTAAGTACAGCTCACCTTGAGTGAACCTGAGTTCAGGAAGTGCCTCTTAGTTCCTCCTGAGACCTACTGACTTCAGCGAATGAAACCGGAGAGTCGGTTTTACACTTTGGGACACGTAAAAGCCTAAAGAAACCCTGTCAAACTGAATGTTTATGCGTGTTTGATCCATAATGAATGAGTTTCTGTCTGTTTATTAACGTGAAATGCTTTCTGCTGTCTGTCTCTTCTCAGTTGTCGGGCTGCGGGTTGTTAGGTGTGGGAATATGGCTGTCCGTTTCTCAGGGCAGTTTTGCCACCTTCTCCCCCTCCTTCCCCTCCCTCTCAGCCGCCAATCTGGTCATTACCCTGGGCTCCGTCGTCATGGTAACGGGCTTTCTTGGTTGCCTCGGTGCCATCAAGGAGAACAAGTGCCTGTTGCTGAGTGTAAGTCAACACCTGAACTCCCGCAATGCACACTTGCATAAGGAATGTATTGTTAATCCAGAGTTATTTTTAACCTGGGTTAGTGTAATCCTTGGATGTCAGGTTTTGCAAATTCTGTTTTAATTATGCATTTTATGTTTTAACTTTGTTTTCCATAAAGTAAACTTCTAAAAACTTACTTCATCACTTCAGCTGTCGCTGCATTTTTAACTGCTCTTCTCAGGTGCTGAAATTAAAATTTCCGTTATGCTACAAAGCATATGAATATTTCATTGTTTAGTTGAGTCACAAAAAACTTTTAATTTTTATATATATATATATATATATGTATGTATGTGTTTGTGTGTGTGTGTGTATATATATATATATATACGTATATATATATACGTATATAATATGTATGTACATACAATACATTTTTGTTTATTTTATTTATTTAGTTTTTTTATTTCAGTTAATGGTCACATTTTATTGATAGTAATGGAATGTGTTTATTTGACATTTTTATATTAAGTAATATATATATAATGTATGTATATACATATGTACAACTTTGTATTGTTGGATATAAATAGTTTACTCACTTAGCTGTCTTTTTTCTTGCAGTTCTTCATTGTTCTGTTGATTATTCTGCTGGCAGAGCTGATTTTGCTCATCCTTTTCTTCGTGTACACGGACAAGGTACAGTATGAACAACAAGCGTAACACACACCCCCTCAATCTAGCTTTTACACACACACACACGAGCACACATCTAACCACCCACCGTGCACAGACTTTCATTACCCACTCGAATCCTGACAACAACAACAGCCTGCTATACTGGTTTACTCTCTCAGGATTCTTAGTTTTCTTTTTTTCCAAAAATTCACTCCGTAACTCCTATTCGGATTACAAGTGCTTTGTGTAACTAAACTTTTTCTGCAGGTGAGCGAGAACGCTAAGCAGGATCTGAAAGACGGCCTGAGGCTCTACAACACGGACAATAACATCGGTCTCCGCAACGCCTGGAACATTATCCAAGCTGAGGTGTGTGTGGATGGGTGCAGGTGTGATGTACGGTCATCAGTGACAGTAATGGCGGGTCACTGTGAGTTCAGCTGGTTGATTGGGCCACATCTTATCCACAGCTGCTCTCCACAGAATTATGGAAGATAACTCAGGAAGCCCTCCAGTATTGAACAATATGCAGGCGTCTGCAGAAATTTTCTTCACTCTGTGTGTAAATAATGAATCTGAATATTCCCTCTGTCTCTCAGTGGCAGTGTTGTGGTGTAACTGGGCACACAGACTGGCATGATGCCCTGCAGGAGAAAACAGTTCCAGACAGATGCTGCCAGGAACATTACAGAGAGTGCGGTCGCAACACTACTAATGTTTTCTGGTCACAGGTATGGCTGGGTATTTTATTTCATAAAAATGTAAATTTTGTCTTATTAAAATGGAAAAATACAAATATCTCCTCAAATTAAAATTTTAGAAGTTAGTACTAGTTAATCTTATTTATATTGTATTTTATTTCATTTAAATAGTCTCTCTAATCTTCTCTAAACTTCTCCAATTTTATTTTAATATTTTCTCTGATTTGTTTTGTATTGTATTGTATTAATATTTTATTTAATTAAATTAGTTTTTTTATATTTGCTTTGATTATATATATATATATATATATATATATATATATATATATATATATATATATATATATATATATATATATATATATTTTTTTTTTTTTTTTTTTTTTTTAAGCACATCATTGCAAAAAAAAAAATCCGAAAAAAATCAGACCAGCCAGACTAATTTTCTGCAATCAATTGGAGTATTCGGTAGATTTGTTTGTGTCCGTTAAAGTTTATTGGTGCATATAAATCAAATATTATTAGTAACCTTACAGTTGTTTAATTTGTCTATTAAATATCTATTATTAATATCTATTATATATTATACCTTTTGGAAAAAAAAATTGTACTGGTGTTTGATGAGCTTTTTCTCTCTTTGTTAGTGTTAGTTTAATGTAGTCAGCTACTTGCTTACACTATAGCTGACTATGTACAAGATTGTGGAACTTGTTTAGCTACTTTAAATTCCGAATGTGGTACACATTGTAAAGTTTGACAATTTATAAACACTTTCAAAATAACCTCCCCAGCCAGCATTACTCATAATGTTGCTACGCACGTCTTCTTTCTGACTCTCAGGGCTGCTATGAGAAGGTGGAAGAATGGCTAAACGATAACAAACATTTGCTCGGGACCATCGCAATGTGTGTGCTGGTCTTACAGGTACAATTATTACAATTACACTCATCCTGGAATGTTTTGGAGCTTTTCCTCCAATGATGTCACATCCTGTTTGATGCACACCCACGTTGATGTCATGTTCTCTGTTCTGCAGCTGCTTGGGATGGCATTCTCCATGACCTTGTACCAGCAGATCCACAGGGCGGGAAAAAAGTATGATGCCTAGAGGAAACCCAGTGTTACACGATAAAAACTCTCTGAACACCTTATGTATTATTTCCAGCCCAGCTTCATGCCATCACAAACTATTACCAGTGGATATGAAGCTGTATTTTTTTTTTCTCTGCTCGAGTCTATCAGATTTAATTAAACAGAACAGACTGTAGATATTTTTGCTCGGCTGCTGGTGGCAATTTTTTTGGCCTGAGGTTTAACAGCAACTGTAAGATGAAAACTAATGAAGGGAATGCATTGTAAGAAGCAATTACGGTTTTTGCAGCTGTTAAGCCAAGCGGTATTGGAAGTAGTCCGTTAGCGTATGAACTTTATAAATTTGCCCACATGATGTAAAATCGGATTTTGAAGATTTGCAACGCTCGTAAAAAGGATACATTCATTATTTCTGTATTGGACACTTGTGTAGATGTAGATGCAGTTCCTTTGCTGATGTAATATATCAATGGCATGCTGTATATATTTCACATTCACATAAATGTACTGTACAATTGAACACAAACAATCCTTTATCTGATGACTTAAGTGTTAGGGAGAGTGGGGTAAGATGTGCCACCCCCGTAGTCTATTTTTTTTATTCTTCAGATTTATAGATTTTCAAAAAAGGATCTCATAGTTTTTATTACATGATTTATTACATTATTATCTTTTTATTATAATTTTATGTATTTTAAATATTATTATACAATATAATATAAATATAATTTATATATATATATATATATATATATATATATATATATATATATATATATATATATATATATATTACCATGAATCACAACACCTGTCATAAGGGTCATTTTTTCCAAATTGAATTTTATACATCACCTGAAATCTGAATAATATTTTCTTTGATGTATAGCTTGTTAAGATGGAATATTCAGACAAATATTGTCCTATTTATTTGGAATCTGAGGTGCGAAAACATGTAAATATAATTTAAATTAAATTCTTAATTTAAATTCTAAATTTAAATTAAGTTCTTAGTAATGCATATTACTGATAAAAATTTAATTTTGATATATTTACAGTAGGAAGTTTACAAAATATCATCATGGAGCATGATCTTTACTTAAATGTTCTAATGTTTTTGTCATAAAAAAAAAAAAATATATAATTTTGACCCACACTATGTATTTTTGTCTATTGCTACAAATAGCGACTTAAGATAAAGGTTTGTGCTCAGAGTCATATATATATATTATATTACTTACACATTAATTATTTAAATATCCGATTAATTATTATTCTGATTGTTTTAATGCATTTCTGTCAGTTACATATTTGAAAAATGTCACAGCTTACCCCATTCTCCCCTGCTTTCATTTGTTAGAAGTATGATTGTGTTTATATGTTCCATGTATGAGAGAGAGTCTGGACTAGTCATCTGCTTGCTCTGGGGCTTTGTGTCCTGGTGACTCTCTTCTCGTCTCTGTCTACTCTCTTTGTTTTCTCAGCTCACTGATCTTTTCAAAGTGCATCTGTACTGCTGGGAGGCAAGCGAGCTGTCCTACCCGCCTACCGTCAGGGAAGAGAGGGAGATGAGATCAAAGGATGCAGGATATAGAGGTTAGGAAATAGAGGGGAGAAAAGACCTAATAACGGCCTCTCTTGAAAACAAACAGTATCATGCAATGGCACCTGAAAGCATGCAATGAGAGTTAACTTATAAGCCATAACCTCTGCCAACCGTTTGTCGCTCTTGTCATTTTCTGAAATACATTCCTACTCAGTTTGTGAGTGCTATAGGTATATTTTGATCCACAGACTAAATAGTTGCATCATTATAAAGTATTCAATTATCAGGATAATTTATTACCAAGTGACATGTGCATTACTGTTTAACCAATGTATTCTTTTAAATAAAAATAATGTTTTAAATAACCTGTTCTTGTCTGACATGAATATTACAAAATATCCAAAATAAGTAAAGATGCAATATTCATATTTCAGAATTCATTATAGTCAAGAACTGGAAAGCTGAATAAAAATAACGATTTAGGAAATGCATTGTGCAGAAATGTTAAATGAATGCATATTAGTGTATTGTTATGCTAATGTTAGTAAGTGCAAGCTTAATTTGTCTATTGGCTGACTGATTTCTACTAGATCTCACACATGGGATATTCAGTTAATTGGTCCCTTTCTGAAACTTGTGCACTTTCTCTTGTACATTTAGAAGTCATCAATTTTGCGTAACCAAGGAATTAAACATTCACATCTTGTGTTTACATATGGTGTTACAGTATTTAGCATTTTTGTAATTATAAGTCATTGACTGTTTAAAGGGTGTTTCATGAATGTTCTCAGAACTTTACAGAGCAATTTAAATCATTCAAACGTGACATTCTAATATTGCTTGGGAAAATGCTAAATGGAATGTTCCGTTAATGTTTGAAAAAGATTCAAAGTACATTTAGAAATAATGTTTTAACAGTGCAAAGTTCTCATGAACCGCTCTCTTGTGTTTTTCTGTATGGTTAACACACTTGCTCCGTGTTTAAAGCGCTCTTCAAGTTTATTAAAGCATAAACAGAATCAGGGAGTAAAACAAACCATATATTTCAACGTAACTTTATACAGCTCGGAAATACACAACAATACAAAATACAAAGTAGAAAACAGTATTGTCTCTTGTTCTCCTGAGAGGAGAGATGTGGAGAGAGGACAGTCCTCTCTGTAATACATGAAGCAAGGGCCTTTTTCTCTCTTTTAGATCTGCTGTGTGATGTTTGGCATTGAGATGAAACTAAAGAAGCTCTGTGTGGCGGTAAGACTCTCTGTCTCCATCTGTTGGCCAGCCACTAGATATAATTGTATGAATGCTAGTGCGTGAAGAAGCAGGGAAAAATATATCTTAAAAATGAAACATTCTTATATACACATACCAGCAAACATACAGTTTTTAGGCTCATTTTGCAGTATAGTGGTTCAATTGTTCGCGCGCATGCCGTGATGCAAATGTGTCTCTGATGCCCTTGTGTCTGTGGGTGAGATCGTGGGTGTATGCTTAGTATACTGTGATGTGTTCAGAAAGCAAGAAAGTTTTAGCGGTATATATGTGATACGGTTACTTTATGGGGCTAATTTTAGAGAGAGTTCGTGCTTTTCGACTCACAACGCATTGTATTGAGACCCTATAGAGATATGTTCTCAGATATTTGACGGGGGATGGTGTGAGATATTCAGAAACTGAGGAAGGAGTGTCAAAACATTGAAAACTCCATGAGTGTTTGTCTCTTTCTTTCTGTCAGTAGCGGCCCTTTTTTTTTCCAGCTATCCCCAAACCCATCTCTCTGACTGAGAAGACTTCAGCTGTACTGACTCGCTGTTGTCTCCGTCTGCCTGCAGCCAAGAAAAGGTAAATAAAACATCAGATGAAGACAAACAACAAAAAAAAAACTATACAAAATTTATTTTAGTTAAGCCCAATAAGCATCTGTGGCATGGTGATTATCACGGAAAATGTGTTTGTACCATCTCCAAGTTATTACAGAAGCCTTAGAGGCTGTGCATTATTTTTTAATGTCTTGTTTTTTACTTTTGTCATGATCTCAGCAAAAGTTGTTTCTGTTTTAACAAAAGCCATTTGCTGCACCATACACAACCATTCAAAAGTTTGGGTTCGGTAAGATTTTTTGATGTTTTTGAAGGATGTTCTGTTCACCTGGTCTGTGTTTATTTGATAAATACAGCGAAAATGTAAATACTTTGTTTCTAAACACTTTAATTACCAAGACGTTTCACAGTTTATTTTGAATAATTATTTACTTTTAAATAATTCTTACATATTTTTGTTCTAAAATTTATAGAATTGAATATAAATAATTATTTACCAAAATATATATATGTTGTTTCTAAACATTTTAATTATTGAAAAGTTTTACAAAATATGATATACAAATAAAATTATTTTAAGATAAATCACAGTCACAACACACATGGCTTTTTTATTTAGCTAGATAAAAGAACACTAAAATCACTTTAAATATGAAGTTTTGCAAAATATATTTTTGTATTTGTTGAAAGTCCGTATGTGTCACATCACGTAAATTTATATAAATTATGTTAAATATCAGAAATATTAGTATTTTTAATATTAGTAAAGTTTGTAATGGCATCAGGCTTGCCGTCACAAAAATGAACTCACCTTGCTTGCGATAGCTTTCAGTTTACCCAGTAACGAAGGAGTATTTGAGTAAACAACATCATCCTCATTCTCCTCCCCCTCTCCCTCTGCTAATGCACAGCTGTCTGCTGCTGGTAACTCACAGTCCTTATTGGCCGACATCACTAGTCTGGAGTATTTATATTCAAGCCTGTACAAAAAAGAAAAAAGGGGTCAAAAATCTAAAAGCACTTCTTGCATCCCAGCTGAATTTCCATTGACAGCTTGTTACCTTTTGTTCTTTTTCCAGAAATAGCATGTGAGAGAAACCAAGAGGACAGCCATGAAGGCTCCGCCCCAACCCGGCCTTCACCCATAGGCTGACCACCTCACAGTGGGCGGAGGTTTTGTTCGGGAGCGGTACTCCTTTAGTGCAAAATTTGGGTTCATTCCACACATAGAGGGTGTCCTTTTATGAAAAGGATGCATGATTAATCAAAAAGGGGCCAAAGAAATTGTATCGAATGCATTTGTGGAAAGAGATGTACCTGCACTCCTCCTTTGCACGCTCCTTCTATCGAATGGTAGTCGGTTTCGGTGCAGAGAGGACAGGCGCTATAGCTCTCCCAGAGGAAATGAAACTCACAGCCATTACATGTACCTGCTGGGCACTTGCTAAACACACAAACACACAATTAAAAGTGTTTTCTGTGATTAAAGTTACCACATTGTCCTTCCTTCGAGCAATTAAAATAGTTTGTAAATGTACTTAATCAGTCATTTAAAGGGTCCATTTCAATGCATTTGGAACCCACCTCACTCACAAAATCAACATTTCTCATTTCCCAAACTTGAAAAAGTGTAAATGCAAATCTGCAAACATTGAATATGCATTGCATATTTGCAACCGGCCTGCAAATCTTTGAATGCTATTAGTATTAGCATTTATATTAATAATGGCGTTTCACTCACGGGTAATATTTCAGCTATTAAGCTTCGATGATAATTCACCATATACAAATTTGAAAAATGCAAATTTATGTCACACAATCTGTTTTATTAAAAATCTATTACCCATAAGGAATATTTTTCTCCATTTACTCAGCTATCGCATTTTAATCACATTTTAATACAAAAATGCAATGCGTTAAAGAGATTTAATGTTAACTTGGTCCTAAAATACATCCGTTTGTGAACAAATACAGATAATAAGCATAGAAAGACCCGCACCTTGGCACAGTGAGCTCTCGCGTGCACTCTTCTCAGGGTTACAACGCAGAGTCACGACTGTGCTACGGCCGTTCAGACAGGATGCTGTGGGCTGTGGAGAGCTGAAGTAAAAAAATACCATGAGAAATACCATCATTGCACTTAACTACCTATTTTTAAACAAGTTCATCTTTCTTTATTTACCGATAGAAAAAGTTGATATCTGGAACCTTCCATGAAGACTCAGGAAAGAGTTCTGAGCTGACGGTGACCCCATCCAGATTTTTGTGGACAGAAGCTCCTGAGAAATAGAAGAACGAACACCTATTAATTAAACACCTATATTTTGAAGGCAGCTAAATGTAAAAGTGCCATGTAAAAACGTCATTGTAGATTAGAGGTGGAAATAATTCACATATGTTCTCTGCATTTCAATACAAAAAGATTATACATGAAGGATCATGTGACACTGACGACTGGGTGTTAATGTTGCATCATTTTCATTTTAAAATATATTAGCATGGAAAACAGCTGTTTTCTTAATATTTCAGTTTTTGATCAAATATATGCATAAGAGACTTCTTTCGAACATACTCACTGAGGCCAAACTTCTAAATGGCTCGTACATGTTAAATACTGTTAAAGAATAAGCTCACCAAGGAAAGTGTCAGCCAGGCTGATGGACTGAGACGACAGTGATGTTCTAAAGCCCGTCCATCCGCAGGGATGATGGTCGATTAGCACACAAAAGTCTCTACGAAATTGTTAAGGTCAGCGGATTCGTTTTGCAGGTCCTTACTGGACAGATCCGTCACATTGTCAGTGCACACCGCCACCTTCCTCCCCTACGAGAGAACAAAATATGCACTTTGCGATGATCTTAAGAGCTAATGAAAGCTATTTCTATCAAAGCAGTCTATTTTTATTCAGCTAAAGATAGAGATATGTGTATAGTACCTCAGCCCCGCACAGACTGATATTAAACTGGTGGTAGTATTTTGTTCCCTTGGAGGTAAAACTAGGCCCATTCATGATCGACCCCACTGTACTCAAGGCGCTCAATTCGTAGGTCAGCGTTCGGTTTTGATCCATATGCGAGAAGGTGCAATCGTTAAAGCACACAGAGTGCTCCTGGACACACGCAATGTCGCATGTTAAACAGTGTAAAAAAACCAACATAGTCATGCACTGCCTCTTGTTTTACTCGTACCTTGTTGTTCTTGCTTCCAGGACCGCAGGGCTGACAGGCCTCCTGGCCGTAAATGTGATGCCCAGAGAGGAAAGTGTTGGGCGGGCATTCCTGGCACTGGTTGGTGTCTTTGTTGATGAAGTGTCCAGCAGGACAGGGAACACAGGAAGAGCCGTCCTGCTGACTCATCATGGCGCAAGCGTGGCAACCAGACGCCGAGCCGTCCATCGCATTAGTCACCGTGATCGAGTAGATCTTCGCAATGTCATTTACATACTGGCGCACCTGGGAGAGAAAGTACTTTTCAACGTTACGAAAAAGGTATCTATACTCTATTTCTGTTGTGAATACTTGCATCAGAGGCTTTGTTGGTGCGCTGGAAAGCCCATGTGTATGAAACCGAAGCATTTTTGGTCATGGTGTGGGTGTACGCTTGTCTCGGTTTACTCCCTACCCATGATTCCACAACATTTGTGCTCTTCCTGTTTACGTCCTATGGAGGAAACGCATTTATTTAGTAAACAACTTGCAGATTAATTCGTTATGATGACTGGACTATTATTCCCAAGCATTATTTATAAACTGTTCGCTACATTGGGACTACATTGTTTGGCGGAAGAATAATGTTTTTATTAATACGATTACACTTTATTTGCTCTGTTTTATTTTGTGAAACCTTGCAACGTATATGGATTTACGATTTTATAAAACCAGTAAGCTCCAAGAAGCCGTGTTTACAGTGAATTTATAACAGCTAATGGGCACTGTTAGACACAATGCGAAATCAATTATATTTAAACACTTTTTTTTAACTGTATGTTTTTAATGTTCAGAGCACATTATGAAAAAAAATTTCATAACAATAGCAATTCTACATATCACATCACAATTGTACTGTTTCGGTTAAGTTATTGTCTTACTATCATAAAATAGAGTTCACAGTCTGCGCTGCAGTTGGTCTCGAAGATAAATGTGATTCGGCCGAACTCTGTAGCTGAAGCATCGTCCACAGAAGTAGGAAGTCTGAGAGGGATAAAAAAAAAAAAGAGTCCACTTGTAAATGTTGTACGCACAACTAACATTTCAATACTGGAATTGTAGATCTGACTCACTTGAATCCAGGCACTCGTAAATTTAAGATGAGGTAATCATTATCTGAGCCTCCCACTCCACTACGGATATGGTCACCAGCAACTTCCCAGCCTACAGAAACAAAGCGAGATTCGGATCATCGTAGACCGTTTGCTTCCATAATGTGTACACAAGAATCAACAACACATTGATGAGAATTTTGAACTAGAAAGACTAAAACAGTAATATATGCTAATATTAAATTTATATTACATAAATTATTATGCTATTTATTATTAATGAGATTTTTGTGTTTTTGTAAAAAGTAATAAAAGTTTTGAATATTATTTCTATTGAACTTCACATTTTTATTTTATTTTAAATATTTTAGTAGGTTTGTGTGTGTGCATGTTAGCTTTCAGTTTTCTTTTTGTATTAAATGTCTAGTAATTGTGTAGTCCTAAATATGTGCTATTATCATTTTTATTATAAATATATAATTTGTTTATGATAAATTACTTTTATTTTAGCAACCTTTGTACTTCAACTTAAAGTGTTTAAATTTGTTGAAAAACTTCTAAATGTATTTTTTAACCATTTCTACTAATCTTACCATTCATTTCATCACATTTGGAGTTGCCCACATTAAAACATGATGTTTTCATATTCCTCGGCAGGATGTTCCACCACTTGTATTCATATCCCAAAGAAGGTTCGGTTCCTCCGGGCATCTTTGACATTCTGTGCCAAAACAAATCGTCTCTGTTACACACCAGTACCAGTAAACCAACAGTGTTGCATAATACATGAATATGTATCTATGTTAATGTGTTTCTATATACCCGTGGTGCCATCAGAGTAGGTGCCTTGAGGGCAGGGTAAACAGGTGGAAGAGTTGTGCATGTAAAAGCCTGGGTTGCAGGGCGGACAGTCCTCTTTCTCTCCAGAAGGGGCAGCGTCACAGCGCCAGTCACATTCTCCACACACACCTGAGGCTCCACCCACCTGTACAGCATCTGGGTCTGAAATAATACAGAAATATAAAAGTGAGCAATGAAAAGTTCTGAGCATATAATTTACAACAAAACACTGCATTGTGCATTACAATTTCCTTACCTTTCCGTCACTATCACAGGCTGTGTGAATTTGAAAATAGTCTTTCTCTGAACAAGGAGTCGATTTCCTTACACTGCGACCATCCCTCATCTAGAACACACACACACACACACATAGAGGAACATTAGGGTGACCATATGTGGTCTTTTCTTCGAGCCAGAATTTCTAAAATGTCTAGATTTTGGTTTTGTTTTTCTACTGACATCAAAGTCAAACTACTTTTCAGTCATTATCTTCAGTAGGTATGAATACAGTAGAAAAACTAAATGGACGTAATTAGTTATACTAGAGACATTATACACACTAAAAAAGTGTTTTAGTTACTGAATTTTGTTGGATTCATGCTAAAATTATAACTAGAAGCCATTTGTGGATTGTTGTGGCAGCGCAAAGAATACAGGAAATAAATCTGAATGATTGTCTTTGTGTGTTCTTACAGGAGTACTGTGTTTTGGAGCATGATGTACATGAACTGGCTCCTTTCCAGAGTAAGTGTTCCTGGGGCAAAGGTCACATGATGAGAGCCTGGGGTTTTACTGAAGGTGCCCGGCCTGCATGGAAAACACTCTGAGGTGTACGCCACACCACAAAACTGTATAAATAAAACATAAAAAGTGAAAAATATATATTTTTAATAATATATATATATATATATATATATATATATTCAGACTGCATCTGAATTGATTTGTCATAAAGAAGGTCTCAGACACCAAGTAGATGTGATTTCATCAGAATGTCGCACCTTAGCCGATCTGGATGTTCTTCAAAAGGACTGGCTTCACTGGCTTCCACCCAAGAGCATTCCTGTGGTTCTCCAGTACAGAATATTAGTTCCTGATTTCAAGTTTACCTGTGATAAACCAGAAACAGCTTGTACTACACACCAATACTACAGCACTCTCAAAGAGACAGTTGACCCAAAATGTATATTCTGTGATCATTTTCTCACTCGCATTTAGTTCCAAACCTTTCTCAAAAAAGCAGACTTGATGTTCAGCAGAAGAAAGAAAGTTATCGTGTTTGGAACAACATGAGAGAGTGAGTAAATGATAACTTAATTTTCAATTTCAGGTGCACTATCCCTTTAAAAACGAATAAAATCACTAACCGTGTCGTTCCCCACTCTCCATTGGAGGTGAGTTTGATCCACTTCTCACTCCTGTCTGGTCCATCTCCTGACATTGATCATTCTGAATCTGCATCAGAAATAAAACTAGTGCTGTCAAGCAATTAAATGCTTTCAAAATAAGAAAAATTGTTTACATAATACATGAGTGTGTACTGTGTATATTTATTATGTATATATATATATATATATATATATATATATATATATAAATACACACAAGCATGTATATTCAAGAGAAATGCTATTTTTATATTTTAAATATATTTATAAATAATATACATAGATGCATGTCATTACATGTAAATGTTTTCAAAATAAATACATGTATGTGTGTGTATTTGCATACTTATATTATGGAAACAAAAACTTAGTCGGATATAATTCATTGTGAAAAATCATTTGACAGCTGCTAAATAAAACAATATTTTTAGAGATATATTTTCACTTCAACACGTTTGTAGAACAATAACTGGAAGATGTATAAAGTTAACACACAAAGAACTCGAAGAAGGCGTTGCTGTCGACATATTGATAGTCAAAGGAGGCGGATCCCTGCTTCATGAGATGCACTGCATACACCAGTGACACTGTGCAGTCGTCACGATTGGATTCAAGTGACTTCCCTGAGGTGTCCATGAAGAACTGCAATTAAAAGTTAACTGGTAGCTTTAGAATATGTGGATATATCATAGATATATGGATTTCTGTTCATTCTGTAACTTGGCACTGACTTGTTGCAGGTCATTGAGTCGTCTCTGAACCTCCTGAGTCCATGTATGTGGCCAAACTGCTGAATCCGCAGGAATGGCGTCCCACTGGTCAAAACGCACGCCGCTGCCCAGCGAATAAGAGCCGGCCGCACATGGCGTGCACTGCTGGGATGACATCTCTAAAACTCCCCAGCTTCACAAGAAAAAGCTGTACAAAGTAAGCCCAGCGAATGAAATGAATGAAATGCCGTTTGATTAAATGTCACGATGCATGCTCATTAAGAGTGCTTGTGGTTTTCTTACTGCAGTCTGTGCCTCTGACAGGCTCTGGAAGGCCTGAGCAGCTTCCCTGTCTGTGAGGAATGGCAACTCTCCATCTGGAGCCTGTGCTGTCACACTCTGTGTACTCAAAGTAGTAGTCTGTCTGAAACACACATGCAGATATCAACATATACATCAGACACAAGTTATGGTCATTAAAAGTGACCTTTTTCATAAACCAGCAAGAAAAAAAGATACATTTAGAATATTTTAATAAATTAAATATTTTATCATATCATATTAAATATTTCACATTTTAAATGTATAGCAGTCTGTCTATAACACATATTATAGACATTTATATTCAGACACATCAACCACAATAATGCTCATTAAAGGTGAGCATTTTATAATCCAACAACGATAAAGAGTGTCATATTTAATGTTTTAATTCAGTATTTTTTCCTTTTTCATTTGTTAATATTTTCTGCTTTCGCCACTGGAACACAGCTTATAATCGAAGTTTACATCACCACACAGCTACTGTTTTGTGTTAAGATTAAATAAAATGAAATATAAAAAAAATGAAACCCATGGACAAAATTTATTTTAACATGCTTAAAAATATAAATAAATAAATGATCTAAGATAAAATCATGGATATGTGTACAATCATGGACAATTTGATGTGCATAAAAATAAATAAATAAAATAAAATAAAACTGCTCATGTGTTCTTCTCAAACACAGGCAGCTTTACAGAAAAAAAAAAATCATGGATACATGTGCAAAACAAATGTTTTTAGGCCAAAAATAAAGTAAATGTGCTCTTCTCGAACATAGGCAGCTTTACAGAAAGTCAGAAAGTTCCCTTTCATAATATATTGTCATGTAACATAATTTGCCTTTTTTTTTTAACATCTTTTATTCTCACTCACCACTACCTGATCTTTTACTGTTTTCAAAACTCAGACACCAGATATCATGTGTGTGTACAATAGGGCAGAGGATGGGGACTATCTGCCTTTTGTCCCAGACAGTCGCCAGTGGCAATGCCAGAGCCCTGTGACTGTTGTCATGATGATCACTCATTGCATTTGGTTGTGGATGGTAATGAATGAGGAGACTCGAGATACACCGATAGCAACCTGGAAATAATGAGGCCACTATTACCTACCTCCTGTGTGCGTCTTTGTTGACAGATCTGTTATGCAAATCAGTGCAATGCTCTAATAAGCTCAGAGATTGCAGCTCTCCACGCTCCTTTAGGGGCATGCTAGACACAAAAGCCAAATTGACCACATACACACAGGTATAGGCGCACATCCCACATATTAAATTACATATACCACCAATACTGTGTAATAAAGTTGTTGCCTTCTGGAAGATGATAAAATGCATCCCCCTGGAGGTGCCTGTCATCTGGTTATGTTTGATTACAGCACACACATTATCACTAATGGTGCACCTGCACCTCTCCCAGCATCCCCCACAATTCTCTTAAAGGAGCAGTCCACCCCAAAATTAAGATGGCATCATCATTACTCGCCCGTGTTGTTCCCAAAAGCCGCCATTTTATATATATATAGTTGAATGTTTTTCTATGCAGTAACAGCAAATGTGATCCTGGACCTCAATTGTAAATCATAGGTAGCAATGGACAACAAAACATTGTAGGTCAGCGTTGCAGATTTTCTTTAAGCCAAAAAAATTATTAGGATATTACGTGTAGATTATGGTCCATTAACACATTGTGTAATTTTACTAAACGTACTTATGATTAGTATTATGCTATTTGCAACGATTTTCTCCTGTATTTTGTCTTAGCAAATATTGTCCTATCATAACAAACCATACATCAATGGAAAGATGTTATATAAATCTATATATATATATATATATATATATGTATATATATATATATATATATATATATATATATATATATATTCTAAATAACCTTATATTTTTGTGTTCTGATTTGTAACTGAGTCTGTGATTTTGCCCAGCATCCGTCCGTTCATTTTTGGATGGAAAGTATTCTTACTTTAATAAACTAGTGCTTTGTACTGCAAATATTGGATGAGGCAAGAACAACCACGGTCTCTTCAAATCTGAAAATGGAGGGTGGAGACCCATTCGCGTTGTATAAATGTGCTTAAAGTTCCTATAAATACATTTTTACAAGCTCTAAAAACAAATGCTTCTCTTTTATAATAAATCGGCTTCCATCACCCGATAGGTAGCCGAGCGCAGCGTCATCATATAGGATCTCGTCGTAACAACGCGTCCATAACAAGATGTTATTGCTTGCTGTGTGCACATAACTATAATTTGTGTGTTAAAATGATCAACGCGTAAATGCGACGATGCGCGTGAAGAAAGCGTTTTAGAAGCGCGCGACCACGCGAGTAACATTTTCATTAATTTCAGGAAGCAGAAGAAACACGCGCGAAAGCGAAACGCGCCTGCTTATGCGTATAAACGCAGAATGGCGGCGAATAAATGCGCCATAGTATTTCATAAAAAGGTAACACGCTGTCGTTTACCTCTTTACACAGTGGCAGGTTTGCCTGACGCTCGTGCGCAGAGGAAAGAGAGGTTACCAGCGCACAAGGATAACAGCGTAGTCCAGACGCCTCTTCTCCATCTCATGGAAACAAGGATTAAAAGGGAAGAGCAAAGAGGTACCTGGGATCGGAATAGGAACAACGCGGTTTCGCGGTGTGCGCACACGCGAACTACAGACCGAAAATGCGCTCGTTCAACGATAGCTCTACTGTATTTGCATGCACAGGCTCTGATTGACGTCTGACGTCACGACCAATCTAATCCAGTCCAGTTCACGGCATCTTTTATTTGACGATTAACCATTTTGCAAACTCAGCTAAATTAAAATTAACTCGATGATCTTGCTCAAAAAATAAATGAGATGACGGACCGTAAAACGTACGTGTGGTTAGACACGATGAACACTCGTCAAGGACCCTTAGTAGAAAGTCATGCTGGGAGAGCGACAGAGAGAATAGAAGGCAATGTTCATTCCAGTAATGACACACTATTACACCACCTATTTATTGTCAGGAAGAAACAAAAATAAGATGAAAGCAGAGCGACAAGTGGTGAAATTAATTGCATAAACATCTACCAAAAATATGTTTGTGCAGACCATAGCACTGATATCTTCTTTTTTATTTTTATTTTATTTTTAATTTCATGCTGGACTATTAAAAATTACTTTTTGTTATTTATTTTGATCCATAGGCCTATCTGTGCCTGTGTATCTATGTACAGGAAAATACATATTTTTATACATGTCATTGCTAATACATATCACTATTTTATTTATTCATTTTCCCAGGCATTTTCATTTAATTTTTTATCTCACTTTTATTTCAACATTTGCCATTAATAGGATGATACTGGTAACGTAAGTACAGCTGCAAATCTTCACAGACTTTTAAAAAATACACAAGAAAGCCCTGTCAAAATAAGAAGCCTTAGCCTTTCTTTATGTTCAACAGCAGGTATGGCGCTGCTGAGGCTAGAATAAAATAAAGAAAGCGTGTTAATATATTCAGATATGTTTACAGCATAAAATTGTAAGCTGCCTCTACTAAACTAAATCCCCACACATAAGATAACCTTGTAAATAGCGCACTAAAAACACAAGCAGGCATTCAGTCAAAAAACTCAAACACTTTTAGAGCGGAAGTCACCAGCTTGGAGCTTCTGTAGACCCAACTTCCATCTGTATGAGGCCAACCCAGAAAAAAATATCCTCCATCTGGTATTTGCCATTCATCCTGGTCACTGCAGAAGTCACGTACAAAACAGAATGGTACAAAACCAAGCTAAGTTTCACTTTCGCTCACCTCTGTATCTGGACTCGTCTTTCCATTCTTTACATGAAAACAACACTTTATGAATAAAGTGCCGTCAGTGCCTCACACGGCTTCATATTTATTTACTATAAACATAAACATCTCGTTATTACCATCTGCTTATTACAGGAGCACATGGGAAATTTACAAGAAGGCAATAATCAAGAGTAATTGCACAAACATTTATTCGCTGTGTATAAAAAGAGTTTGAACACATTTGTGTTTTAATAAAGGTTCACGTTGACTGGAGAAATAGAAAATAGAAATATATATGTGTATGAGTGTGTGTGTGTGTATGTATGTATATATATATATATATATATATATATATATATATATATATATATATATTCTATATATATACAAACAGATTGTATCTAAATATTTATATATTTTGCATTCTGATTTGCATTAGTATACTGAATATTCATTATAATGCAAATAAAGTGTTGAGTTAACACATTAACACACTTTAACACATTAAAGTGAGTCTATTTAACTGTATGTGTGTTTCTTTCCTGTAGGCTGAGCATGAGCAGAGGAATGTCCCAGCCACTGTGACTCATGAATCCGTAATTCTGTCACATTTTACTCTCCAGGATACTGATGGGAGCATAATTCTGCTGCCCTCAGAATGGTGAAACAGCCTCAAAAGCGATCCACAGCCCGTGAACTATCTGCGTGATGCTGTACAGTATTATATTACAGTAATTTTTATATAGCCTGCTCTGCGTGTGGTTTGGACACGCAGATGGGAGGATCTGGGATCAGGCCAGGACCACAGGAACATATTCACAGCGGCTGCCCGGTTGTCAATGAAGATGAAGACCCTCAGGACTCTATACCTCGACAGATGCTCCTGGTGTCCTCCTGCAGTAGTACTCATGGACAAAGGCATGTTTGTACACTATTTTATATAATTAAGGTGACTTTTTACGCAAATGATAATTCAAATGAGTGAAGAAGCCAGCGAGTTTTATTACAAGTATTTACACTGAGAATTTGATTGGTGTAGAGGCCTTCCAGTGCAGTATGTGGACATATAGGGGATATAGCATTATGCACTATACCAATAATATACTATGCTGGGAAGTAAATACAGATTAAAAATGATTTAGAAATTGCATTACAGGTTTTTATTTAAATGCTGATTGCTTATGTTTTTATATGTATACTTATACATCATATACATGTAATTACAAATATATAAGTTCTGTGTAATAATAAAAAGGTTTTGTTTACAAATGTGTGTGTATAGTTTTATTATGTGTGTGTGTGTATATATTAAATACACACACATACAGCATATACTGTAATGTTGCATGCATATATTTATAATCTTGTAATTTATGTCTTATATAAGGATTGTCTGTAGTAAATATACGTAAACAGTAAAAAAATAACATATTATATATGTACATTTTAAACATAAAAATAATAATAATGCATATTTTAAAATGTAATTTAAAATGTTAAATAAAATTATGCTTTAAAAAGCTGTTACGCCATCACCGCTGCAGTGATAGAATGGGCAAACTGTAAATTTGGTTTGTGCGGCTTTAGTTACAGAAGGTGATGCAGAAAGTTTAGGGGTGACAATAACACTACAGAGATGAGGGAAGTAGGAGCTGAAATCCAAATGATCCTTCTGGAACAGTAAAAAAATATTTATGAGTGCTATACAGCATTATCATCTTAATTGCTTTTGTGGTTTTAATAATTTCATTTCTGATTATTTGAAGTATTATATAAATAAAATGTTGTTTGCCAACTGATTCTTCTGCCCAAAGGTAGATGTATCTGCTGTCAGTCAAGCCTGGTTCACACCACAAAGAGAGATAAAGACACACTGGTGTAAAGGTCAACATATTTCTTAATGATACAACTCTGTATTGTCATGCAAACCAGCATATAAATAGGACTACAATTTTACAAAGTACACACAGCTATATATTCTTTATATATTCTTAGGTCTAAATGGAAACAGAGTATGTAGTCAAAAGAGAGATTGATCTCCTGATGACCAACATAGACGTTATTTAAGGAAGTGAGCGCACATTATAGATGTATCACATTTGCTGGAAGTACCATCTTTGATTACACTTTCCCTACTATTCATCTTTCTGTGCACCTGACTCAGAGCAGAAGAAGTTGATTTTCACAGATCATCTTTGTAGAGATGTCGAAAAGAAGAAGCGGAAGAGTTTTACACATGGTATAGCATGTAGTTGAGCAGAGCGTTGTTAAGCACAATATTACTAGGCGTAATATTCTGAATATCTGATAACTGACTCAAACGTGAAGCAAGTAAATTTGGATTTTTATTAATCCTTTAAACATATTTAGATCCAAACTAGATCAATTGCACCAGAAGTGACTGGTATGTGATATTTTGATATGTGCTATTATTCTTGTCGTTTAGAATACACACTGATGAAGTCAATAGGTGAAAAGTAAGTTTAACCATGAATCTTGAATGTAAATGAAATGTGACCTGAATGTGTGATCAGCATGTGTCAAATTGTGTGTGTGTTAATAGGCGAGGAGGAAACATGGAAATGATTGCAGGCTACCATAGGGCGTGCCCAGTGCATGAAAGTGCATCGTCTGTGAGAAGTTGCTGCCGTGTCATAAGAGGACACATGCCATGCAGTTGAATTTTCCCAAATGTACATTTCAAATAATAATATATACTATATATATATATATATATATATATATATATATATATATATATAACATATATATATATATATATATATATATATATATATATATATATATAAAATATATATATATATACACTATATATATCTATACACACACAAACAAATATAACTTCTAAATTATAACTTAATATTGTTTATATAAAATATTTAACAAAGCAATTATTACAAAAACCTAATGTAGAAAATATTGAAACTAGAAATGTAAGTAGAGATTAATTATCTAAAAAATACTATATTTATTATCCAATTTATTTTTATCATGCTTATTATTGTAACACTCTCATAAACTCTATGCTTTAAATTAAATGGACGGAGGAGAGGAGGAGAAGGATTGCGAGAGGTAGTCCACGAGTTGACCCAGGCACAGGGGCGGGTGATGTTGCGCTCAGAAGTCTCTTGGGCATCGGTGGCTAGAGGTATTGTGCAACAGAGAAACAGTGCCGCTCAAATAGCTCAACTACCTTAACTGGAAACAGAGCGGCGCACGGTAGACCAAGAAGATGACATCAACCTGCGTTCGCAGGCTGGTTTCCCAGCAAAATTCACATACCTATTCATAGACTCATTATGGACAGTGCCATATCTGTGTGAGCAGGATGGCGAACTGGATGTGGAGGATGAATGCCAAAGTGGTAGGACATTCTGGCGGTGGCTGGAGCAGTTAAGCTCGCCTCAGTGGCTCCGCAGCAAATGATGAACCATCAAAGACAAGTGGCCAATGCAAAGACTTCCACTCTTTTTCCCTGGTGAGAGCCACGCACGCTCTTTTGTAATTGACATAATGAAGTTCCCGAACACTGAGCGTGTGTCGTAATGTAGTCTTGTTGAAAAGGGCTTCAGAATCATTGGAGGCGCACCGCCGTCACGATGAACAAGGTTGTGGTAGTGGTTCTCGATCTGCTAGCGCCGCCCAGCCCGTCCACGGCACACAGATCGTTTCAGATTCCAGTGCAGATCACACATGTCTGTAGATCAGACAACCTGTGAATAGTGGTTATTACTGTTGTAGAATAACAAGTGTGTCATTTAAAGTTATGTTAATTACTGCCTCCTGCGCTAACCTCGCATGGGACTGCTGGCTTACTTTTCCAGTGGAATGAAAAAAACGTCACTTGCAGGCAAGAAAAAATCTGTATTGTATCTATGAGATTTAATTGTATGCAAAAATCGATTAATCAATGTTTGTTCTGTCATGTTTATCCGCTTTTTCCTAAACCGTCTTGTGCTTAGTATAGCCTAGTGCTTTCAGATATCAGGCGGCATTTTTAATATCACTATGACCATGCAATATCCACATTCTTAAAATCGCATTAGATTATGTATGGATGGCTTACTTTGTGCGTTTCAATTTGAAAAATAACTTTGTTACAATTCAATGATTTGATGCATTTGGGAAAAATAATCTGATTTAGAAATTTTTATTTTGTACAGTTTAAAAAGATGCTATGTGAGTTTGAATCTGAATAACAGATCTGCACCACTTCCTCTCTTCTGAAAGCTTCTTCAGGCGGTGCAGTGGGGTACTCAAGCAGTGAAACCATCATTGAACTCCGGGGCTTTGGACCTTTGAATTACCTGTGGTACCTCAGATTTGACTTTGGTCATTCTATAGGGCTACAAGATTTATAAGCTATGTTTGTAAATCATGTGTGTAATTTCCTCGCTAGTCATTTCACCTGCAACCCACGGCACCCCTGAGCGTATTTCCTCCAAGCAGGAACAAATCAGAACTCACCTCTCCAGCCAATCCCAGTCACACTCACAGCTGCAGCCTACTTGATATTCATAGACCAGTTATTTACAGTCTCACACGTAAGTCTTTTGTGTGCACAAGGGTTATAATCAGCTAAATTTATATTTGTTCAAGTAAATTAGATGAAATAACATCACAACTTTTTACTTTAACATTTTATTTTAGTTTGACATTAAAGTACCTAAAATCTAGAAATATTGCTAGAAATAAAGTATTTAATAATAATAAATTTCATAAATGATAATAGTATTAGTGCTGTCAACAGTAATTGCATCCAAAAGTAGTTTGTTTACATAATATGTGTGTACTGTATGTGCTTATTATATATTTATGAATATAAACACCAGCCATGTATATATTTCAAAAAAATGTATTAACTTTATATATTAAATATAACATATATTATATAATAATATAAATACATGTATAATCATATGTAAATATTTGAAAATAAATTCATATTTGTATAAATAAACACAGTGCACATACATATATTAACTTTTATTCCTTATTACTTGATTAGTGATAAATCATTTGAGAGTAATAAATAGTATAACTACTGATGTGAAATAATTTAAACAAATTACAGAATTTACATATATTGTCAGCTAAAATTAAAAATATTAATATATTAGCCAGTACTAAATAGTTACCAAAATAATGTGTGTCCCACAAAGCCTGTATTCTCTGTCTCTCATCTCTCTTCACTTACTTTCAGATGACAAGCGAGAATGCCGACCAGTCCAGATATCCCACTGCAGCATCATCATGAGCGGTGACCTCAGAGGGACACTCTCGGACCCTCTCGGCCAATCAGAGCTGGAGAGCAGGAGCTAGGAAAGACGAGCCTTGGAGAAACCAAAACAACCCTGGAAGAAGGGCAGAGTGAAGAATCCAAAAGATGCAAGAGAAGAAGAAAGAGTACCATTTTCTAAATCCATTACAAAAGTGAAAGAAACTTTTTGCTTCACTGCTCATGAAATTCTCTTTCTTAGGTTTAAAGACTCTCAAACTCATCTCTTAAAGTTCCCAGACTGCAGAACTTCAGGGATGGTGAAACACAAGCACGTGCTGTAGTGCCGTCTCAGAGCAGCTTTATTCCCACTACGCGAGGATCAACCACGGATTCTGTCGCTTCGCTCGAACATGACAGGTAACAATGTCAGCTGGTTGACTTCATCTAACAGGTAGATGTAACATCTAACCATTACGTTTTATACAGATCCCATTCAGAACCAGAAGAGGATCAGGCTGATCCTAAACCCAAAATAATGACTTTGAGATGCGTTCCTTTGTGTAAGGACGACTGGCGCAGCAAGATCATCAGACATCATCAAAGCGTCGTACATCAAAAAACTGATGTTGTTTATCATACAAGTTCCTGAGCATATTTGTATCTCGATACCAGTCAAAATAATAAATACTCTGTTACCTTTTTATGGGCATGTTTGAAATTGCGTAAACACGCTCATTATTTTAAATGTTTTTTTTTTTTTGTGTATATGTCTAGATTGGACAGAGATTTTGTAGCGTACTTTCTGTAACAGTAAGAAACTTAAATATAAAAAGCTAATAAGCTGCACTGTTCTGATGTATTAATTAGAGGGTGTACAAGAATATTTTGCATCATTGTTCCAAATATTCGTTAGATTAGGCTGGTTATATATTTAAATATTCACATATCATCTATTGTAACATATTTTATTATTAGATAAACAAAGATTTTACATCACCTTGCATGTTATGTTACTGTTGTCCCTTTAAGCAGAAGTATATTCATATCAAAATAGACAGGACTATTATAACTGTATTATATTCATTCTTAGACATTAATTTAATTTATTAAATATGAAATAACAGAATGGAGGAAATAAATGTTATTTGTAAATCTCAGAAAATCATAATGTGACTTATTCAAGCTTTTTGAGAAAGGTCTGTGTAAGTTTATTTTAGCAGGCTTGATGCCTCTCACCTGCGCTTTGTTATAGTTTCATTTATAGCACTTCTATTGTTTTTAGTAAATAATAGTAATAGTATTTTGTTGCATTCTAATGCTCATTAGGTTTTGCTACTTAACTTTACTTTGCTTCTCAGTAACTTCAGCATGTAAATCTGAGCTAAATGCGTATTTGTTTTAACTGAAAATACTTGCACTGTGTGTTTTGTCCTAAGATATAGATCAGTATTTGAAGTACTCTTTTTAAGGCATGTTTATAAAGTACTTAAATATATAATGATTCCTAATCTAGTTTAATTAATCTATCTAAGAAATTTATTATTTGTCTCTCAACATGAAGTAAAAAATTATTAATGTACTAACTCAGAACTACGTTTTTAATAGCGTCTAATTTAATGCTAGTTTCATTCCATTCTTTGTCAAAAGGTTAGTTGTAGTTTTACTGTAACCACACCTACTGATTGACTTTGTTATTAATGTGATACACCTACTGCCACAAAGGGCAATCGATTATTTTCCTTACTCTATCATAATAAATAATAAATTTCACAAATGTTAAGAGGCTAAATATTTTATAGTGAGAATGTTGTTGACCTGAACCAACACATTTTTCTGAGCCAGTTTGCCTAACTTGAATGTGGAGACTGAATGCAATTCCCCTCCGCCAGAGGCAGAGGCCAGACTTCCAACTTGAGTGCTCATACTGGATACAACTTTCCGACACGTGCAGGATTGTTTACAAAAAAGTGGATCTGTTTTGTCTTCAGAAGAGAGGAGAAGACAAGCATCAGCGATTTCA
Organism: Puntigrus tetrazona; assembly: GCF_018831695.1. Lineage (NCBI taxonomy): Eukaryota > Metazoa > Chordata > Actinopteri > Cypriniformes > Cyprinidae > Puntigrus > Puntigrus tetrazona. Next base: position 4,216,030 of record NC_056702.1, on the reverse strand, counting down.
GTGGGTCTACCATGGCCTCTCCAGAACAATGAAAGCAGCATCATGCACAAGCTGAATCGTCTGAGATCCTTTCCTGTATGAGGCAGTGGGACTGCAGTTCTTTGGGCTGAGAGGATGCGACCTCCGCGTCCCAGTGATGGGACAGTGGCACGTGCTCTGACTGAGAAATCAATCTCAATCACTGAAGTTGTTCTCGCATACTCTTTTTTTGGATGAGGATTATTTGAACTGCGTCGTCACTGGTGCCCACAGCAGTCTATTATGTATACTACAGGCATGAAGTAAGTGTCAACGCGATGCACAAAAGTTTCAAATCTTTACTGCTCATTTAAATAAAATGGAAAAAAATACTAGAGGTTATGGCTCTATTTGTTGTGCTAGTAATACCTCTTTTGGAATATGATCTGCTTTGACACCACAGCATGATTATGCAAAGCACCTAAGTACATGCACTAATTATTTCTGTTGATGATGTTAAAAAAAATTGAATACGACATCTATGTTGGTTTCACTCTTAGAAAAAGCTGTACTGAATTTTAAAAACTACAAAACCGCATAGATTGAAACCAGAAATTTGAAGGAGACCCGTGAAAGAAAGTTCAGTGCATGGTTTGATAACCTACTTCTCTGTCAAAACCCCTTACTGCACACATCAGTACATTAGTTGGGACTCAAGCTAGTAGTTCTAACCTTTCTTTATATGACAGTCCTTACATTTGCTTGCTTTCTTCTTTTTTCCCCCTCGAACTTCTTGCTGGAGAAAAAGCAAATAAAAACACCCAACTTTGGAAATATGAACCTCTATATCACAGCAGAATAACTTTCGACACAGATTTTTCAGCATGTGAGCCACAAGAGGCGGTGATTCGTCCTGAAGCATACTGCATAACAAATACAGACTTGAAATTGCGCCAGACTATTGTTCATGCCGCACGTGTTGCCAGGAATATAGCCCAGTAAATTATCTGAGGCTCTACGGTTAGGTCTGGTAGGCTGGCAACCATTAGCCCGGTAGCCAAGCGAACTGCATTTTCGTCGCTCCACAAGGTAGCAAGCTTCTTCAGAACTATTTGACTGATCAGAAGAAGTGAAAGCTGGAAGAGAAAACTTGGCAGTTACGCGTCGATGTGATTACCTAAAGCCCCACGAAACACGGCTGCAGTTCACGTAGCGTTAAAGTGGCGTATTTTGAGTTATCAGGCGGTGAGTCGATCGTTCGATGAAGCCACCAAACGCGTTAAATAGTGTGAAATAAATGCAATTATGAAATTTCTGCATCAGGCATCGTTGTCGCTGCGTGTTTACATTTAGCATGGCGATCGCCTCTGCGGCAGAACATTTGCGCGTACGGTAAAAGTGATTTGAAGACAACACGGTACTGCGTGCTGTGATCAAGTGAAACGGAGGTGTGTTCATTGCTGTCAAACAGTGTGATTGATTAGCGAGTGGACCAATGCGGTGGGTGGCCAGCGCCTCTCTTCAGTTGATTTTGAAAGGGCGGGAACATTATTGCGAAGCCCAGCCAGTTTGATCGTTGTGATCATTTGATTCACGGTGGATTTCGAATCGGATCACTTTTGATTGATCATTTGATTCAGAACAGTTCGGAGATAGGATCGCGTGTTGGATTGAATCGACGATTCAGAGCAGGATTTAAAGAGTTTGCGAATCATTTAGTTCACGCGACACACATAGTGTTCTGCCAGTCATTGTGTCCCCTGTTTAACATATTATTGTTGCTTTGAGCCGCCAGAAAAGTGTGTGAATTTATTTCTGTACATGATAGCCTTTGAGTGTCTTTAAATGCTCCCTCCAGTATCTGAACATAGATATTCTCTAAAACCTTCAATTTGTATTATTTTTATTTTCCTGTTTGTTAAAACAAACTCCCGAAGTCTTTATCCATCTGTATTTTCGAAGTGAGAGAAGTGTTGCTCTTGAAACTGAGGCTCTGGGCGTGAGGACGAACGCCTGACTGTAATGATGAACCGTGCTGAAGGGCGGGTGAAGGCTTGACTTTTGTGTGCGTGTTGTAGCTTAGTTGATGCGTGGTATCATTTTCTTTGTGGGTCACTCCTCTGGAAAACAGATGATGAGCTGGCTTACCTAAGCAGGCAGAAGGACGCGGCTCAAATTTTTATACAGTAGTTCAATTTTGAAATCAGAAGACTAACCCACTGCTGGACTTGTGGTGCGAAGGGCTGGGACCGAAGGCCATCCGTCCTTCATTCACACAACTACGCACTCCATGCGCGCCATTTTCACGCATGCGGAGATCGGCTTTGGGATTGACCGGCGACCTCCTGAACCACGTGAGGCAGTGCTCACGGCCGGTAGGCCACAGATCTCATATGCGCTAGTACGGCGCTGGAACTTGTATGTCTTGTGATGTAAGCTACTGGTCTAGTTAAAGCTTTAGCCCCTGTCTGAACTGGCCTCGCGAGATCGGGCGGCAACCTCGAACCGTGAGGCAGTGCCCTTACCAGTGAGCACGGGCACATATGGCGTGAGATGTGCTGGAACTTCTATGTCTGCATTTGGCAACATTAGTACAATGAGCTAAGTTAAAGAAAAGCTTTGAAACTCTCCTGGATCGTCTACTCAAGGAAGCTCTGGCTCAGGATCGAGACCAGCAGAGGGCTCTGAACATTGAACTGGCGCTCTTACCTGCAGCCACAGATCTCTTAGCTCAAGTGCTGCTCTCTTTTGATGTCGTGTGTGTGAGCCCACCCCTCAGGCATTTAGCATGTGCTCTGTTCACGTATTGTGTCCTCCACAGGATGTTCTTTTGGTTTATCAGGTTGACAGCAGCTATGGGTGCTTTCAAACATTGCTTCATTTAAACACAGACAGCCCACAAAAAGAATGGCAGTTGTTAATAAGCAGAAGTGCATGCATCCAACGAAGTGATTTATAACACAAGAACATTTCTTATGTCTTACAGGACTCATTTTCAATGATGCCAGCCTTCCTTTTGAGTTCAGACTCAAGTACATTAAAGTGGATCTGTTTTGTACTGCGAAAGGGAGAAGACAAGCATCAAGCGATTTTGATGGATGCCATGACCTCCTCAGGACAGCTGAAGCACATCATGCACAAGCTGTGGAATGTCTGAATCCTTTCTGTAGATGGGACTTTCCCTCCAGTTCTCTTTGAGACCACGGAGGATGCTGCGACACTCCACGCGTCCCAGTGATGAGACAGTGGCATTAACTCTAGACTGAAATCCAATCTCAATCTGCTGAGGATTTGTATCGCGTACTCTTTTTTTGGATGAGAGTTATTTGAGCCTTGTAAATCTGCAGATTTACTTACCACTTAGTCTAAATTCTGTTGTCTCTACAGAGCATGGTAAGTGTCCAACGTGCATTTCAAATAACTGCCTGCTCAAGCTTTAAATAAATGGAAAAAATACTGAAGATTTATGAGCTCTGTTTGTTTATTATGCATGACTATATCTTTTTTAGGGCTGCAGTCTTTTTGACACTGTACATTCTTCACAAAGCACCCAAAGTACATGCACCTGAAAGTGACATTTCTATTGAGCAAAATGGTAAAAAGAGATGAATGAAGCAACTCTCACGTTCAGTTTTCACTCTTGAAAAAAGCTGTACCTGCCAATTTAAAACTACAAAACATGAATTGAAACCAGAAATTTGAAGGAGACCCGTGAAAAGAAAGTTCAAGAGTGCATGGTTTAGAAATGTTATAAAACTGTCTGTCGGAAAAACCTTACTGCACACATCAGTACATTAATTGGGACTCAGCTAGTAGTTCTAACCTTTCTTTATATGACAGCGGTCCTTACATTGCTTGCTTTCTTCTTTTTGCCCTCGAACTTCTTACTTGGAGAAAAAACAAAACAAAAAACACCCAACTTTGGAAATATGAACCTCTGTCCTCTGGCCGACCAACTCGGCTTTGCGTTTTCGTAACGGGCCACAAGAGGAGCCGGTGATTCGTCACAAGCCTTTCTTCACACTTAACAAATACGGAACTTGAGTACTTGAATATTTATTCATGCACGTGTTACTTGGGAATATAGCCAGTAAATTAATCTGAAACAACGTTGAGTCTGATGAGGCTGTGACACGACAGCGGTAGTAAAGTGAACTGCATTTTTCATCCGCTCCACAAGGCGGCAGAGGCGCCTTCAGAGACTTCGAACCCCCGACTGATCAGAAGAAGTAGAAACCTGGGAAGAAAACACGGCAGTTCGCGTCGATGTGAGTTACCTAAACCCCACAGAAACACAAGCACTACACGCGTTCACACAACAAACGTTAGTCGAAACGTGATATTTTGAGGTTATCAGGCAGTCGGTCGATCGTTCAGTCGGCCACAAACACGTTAATAGTGTCGAAATAAATGCAATTATGAAATTCTACATCGAATGCATCGTTGTCGCCGTGTTCACATTTAACGTAACGCGATCAACCTCTACTTGGCAGGCGGAGAACATTTGCAACTGTACACGTGTAAAGTGATTGAAAGAACAACACGGTACCGTGTTTTGTGATCAAGTGATGGAGGGTGTGTTTACGTGCTGTCAAACAGTGTGATTGATTAACGAGTCGGACCAATGGGAGTGGGTGACGGCGCCGCCTCTCCTTCCGGATTGGCGATTTTTTGAAAGGGCGGGAACATTATTAAGCCCAATGATTTGAATCGTTTTGTGAATCATTTGATTCAGAACAGGATTTCGAATCGGATCACTTTTGGGGATTCGAATCATTTGATTCAGAACAGGATTTCGAATCGGATCACGTATTGGGATTCGAATCATTTGATTCAGAACAGGATTTAAAAGGGCGTTTTGTGAATCATTTGATTCAAAGCGCGACACCATAGTGTTGCGAAATAATTGTATCCCCTGTTTTAACCACTTAAACATTGTTTGCTTTAAAGACCATAGAAAAGGTGTATTGAATTTATTTTCTGTACATGAATAGCCTTGAGTGTCTTTAAATGTCACTCCTCCAGTATCACTGGTTATAGATATTTGTCTAAAACATATAGAGTTGTATTATTTTTGTTTTCCATAATTTGTTAAAACAAACTCTAAAGTCTTTATCCATCTGTGTTGCCCCTGCAGAGTAAGAGAGGTGTTGTAATGGAAGCAGAGCTCTGGAGCGTGAGGACAGACACTGACTGTAATGATGGACACGTGCTGAAGGACGGTGAGGCTTGTTTTGTGTCGTGTTGTGTAGTTGATGCGTAGGTTGCCATCATTTTCTTTGTGGGGGGTCACTCCTCTAGAAAGCAAATGATGGTAACCTAAGCGGGCGGGAAGGGACGGCGGCTCAAATTTTTATACAGGCAAATTTCAATTTTTGAAATCAAGAAGCATAACCCCTGCTGGACATGGTGCCGGGCTCGGGGGACCCGAGCCATCCTCGTCCCCTTCATTCACACAGCACACGCACTCCATGCGCGCCATTCACACGCAACGCGCGGAGATCCGGCTGGGATTGAACCAGCGACCTCTGAACCCGTGAGGCAGTGCTCTGACCAGTGAGCCACAGATCTCTTGTCGCTGGTCGCGCTGGAACTTGTATGTCACTGTTTGTGTGATATAATACTAGTCTAGTTAAAGCTTTAGCCCCCCCTGTCACAGACAGCCTCAGCGAGATCGAACCGGCAACCTCCGAACCGTGAGGCAGTGCCCTTACCAGTGAGCCACAGACCTCTTGGCGTGAGATGTGCTGGAACTTCTATGTCACCGTTTGTGTGATGGTACAATAAGCTAGTTAAAGCTTTGGCTCTCCTGAATCGTCTACTCAAGGAGCTCCGGCTGGGATCGAACCAACGAGCTCTGAACCGTGAGGCAGCGCTCTTACCTGTGAGCCACAGATCTCTTGGCTCAAGGTGTGCTCTATGCGTGTGCGTGTGTGTAGACCCACCCCTCTGAGCATTTTAGCATGTTATCTGTTCACGTAGCTGCAATATCACAAGTGATTTCTTTGATTTATCAGGACAGGCAACAGCTATGGGTGCTTTTGAAACATTGCTTCATTTCAAACACAGACAAGCCCACAAAAAGAGATAGCGGTTAATAAACAGAAGTGCATGCATCCAGCGGAAGAACATTCTAACTGAGAACATTTCTTATGTCTTACAGGACTCATTTTCAATGATGCCAACCTTCCTTTTTCGAGTTCAGACTCAAGTACATTAAAGTGGATCTGTTTTGTCTTTTGCGAAAGAGGAAGACAAGCATCAAGCGATTTCAGTGGATGCCATGACCTCCTCCAGGACAGCTGAAAGCAGCACATCATGCACAAGCTGTGGAATCGTCTGAATCCTTTCTGTCGCCAGAGCAGTGGGACTTTCTACTGCAGTTCTCTTTGAGACCACAGGAGGATGCTGCGACCTCCGCGTCCCAGTGATGGGACAGTGGCACATTAACTCTAGACTGAGAAATCAATCTCAATCTGCTGAGGTTGTGTACGCATGCTCTTTTTTTTTTTGGATGAGGGATTATTTGAACGCGTAAATCTTTTGAATTTGCTTACCAGCAGTCTAAATTCTGTTGTACTACAGGCATGAGTAAGTGTCCAACGTGCAAAGTTTCAAATAACTGCCCTGCTCAAAGCACAAATAAATGGAAAAAAAGTACTGAAGGTTGTGAGCTCTGTTTGTTTATTATGCATGATATGTCTTTTGGGGCTGCAGTCTTTGACACACGCGCAATTATGCAAAGCACCCTAAAGTACATGCACCTGAAAATTATTTTCTGTTGAGCAAAATGGTAAAAAAGAGATGAATGAAGCAACTCTGCGTTCAGTTTTCACTCTTGAAAAAAGCTGTGCACACCGAATTTTAAAAACTACAAAACGCATGAATTGAAACCAGAAATTTGAAGGAGACCCGTGAAAAGAAAGTTCAGAGTGCATGGTTTTAGAAATGTGTAAAAAACTGTCTGTCAAAACCCTTACTGCACACATCAGTACATTAATTGGGACTCAGCTAGTAGTTCTAACCTTTCTTTATATGACAGCGGTCCTTACATTGCTTGCTTTCTTCTTTTTGCCCTCGAACTTCTTACTTGGAGAAAAAAACAAAACAAAAAAACACCCAACTTTGGAAATATGAACCTCTGTCCTCTGGCCGACCAACTCGGCTTTGCGTTTTCGCGTAACGGGCCACAAGAGGGAGCGGTGATTCGTCACAAGCCTTTCTTCACACTTAACAAATCGGAACTTGAGTACTTGAATATTTATTCATGCACGTGTTACTTGGGAATATAGCCAGTAAATTAATCTGAAACAACGTTGAGTCTGATGAGGCTGTGACACGACAGCCGGTAGTAAAGTGAACTGCATTTTCATCCGCTCCACAAGGCGGCAGAGGCGCCTTCAGAGACTTCGAACCCCCGACTGATCAGAAGAAGTAGAAACCTGGGAAGAAAACACGGCAGTTCGCGTCGATGTGAGTTACCTAAACCCCACAGAAACACAAGCACTACACGCGTTCACACAACAAACGTTAGTCGAAACGTGATATTTTGAGGTTATCAGGCAGTCGGTCGATCGTTCAGTCGGCCACAAACACGTTAATAGTGTCGAAATAAATGCAATTATGAAATTCTACATCGAATGCATCGTTGTCGCCGTGTTCACATTTAACGTAAAACGATCAACCTCTACTTGGCAGGCGGAGAACATTTGCAACTGTACACGTGTAAAGTGATTGAAAGAACAACACGGTACCGTGTTTTGTGATCAAGTGATGGAGGGTGTGTTTACGTGCTGTCAAACAGTGTGATTGATTAACGAGTCGGACCAATGGGAGTGGGTGACGGCGCCGCCTCTCCTTCCGGATTGGCCGATTTTTTGAAAGGGCGGGAACATTATTAAGCCCAATGATTTGAATCGTTTTGTGAATCATTTGATTCAGAACAGGATTTCGAATCGGATCACTTTGGGGATTCGAATCATTTGATTCAGAACAGGATTTCGAATCGGATCACGTATTGGGATTCGAATCATTTGATTCAGAACAGGATTTAAAAGGGCGTTTTGTGAATCATTTGATTCAAAGCGCGACACCATAGTGTTGCGCGAATAATTGTATCCCCTGTTTTAACCACTTAAACATTGTTTGCTTTAAAGACCATAGAAAAGGTGTATTGAATTTATTTTCTGTACATGAATAGCCTTGAGTGTCTTTAAATGTCACTCCTCCAGTATCACTGGTTATAGATATTTGTCTAAAACATATAGAGTTGTATTATTTTTGTTTTCCATAATTTGTTAAAACAAACTCTAAAGTCTTTATCCATCTGTGTTGCCCCTGCAGAGTAAGAGAGGTGTTGTAACGGAAGCAGAGCTCTGGAGCGTGAGGACAGACACTGACTGTAATGATGGACACGTGCTGAAGGACGGGTGAGGCTTGTTTTGTGTCGTGTTGTGTAGTTGATGCGTAGGTTGCCATCATTTTCTTTGTGGGGTCACTCCTCTAGAAAGCAAATGATGGTAACCTAAGCGGGCGGGGAAGGGACATGCGGCTCAAATTTTTATACAGGCAAATTCAATTTTTGAAATCAAGAAGCATAACCCCTGCTGGACATGGTGCCGGGGCTCGGGGGACCCGAGCCATCCCGTCCCTTCATTCACACAGCACACGCACTCCATGCGCACCATTCACACGCAACGCGGAGATCCGGCTGGGATTGAACCAGCGACCTCTGAACCCGTGAGGCAGTGCTCTGACCAGTGAGCCACAGATCTCTTGTCGCTGGTCGCGCTGGAACTTGTATGTCACTGTTTGTGTGATATAATACTAGTCTAGTTAAAGCTTTAGCCCCTGTCACAGACAGCCTCAGCGAGATCGAACCGGCAACCTCCGAACCGTGAGGCAGTGCCCTTACCAGTGAGCCACAGACCTCTTGGCGTGAGATGTGCTGGAACTTCTATGTCACCGTTTGTGTGATGGTACAATAAGCTAGTTAAAGCTTTGGCTCTCCTGAATCGCCTACTCAAGGAGCTCCGGCTGGGATCGAACCAACGAGCTCTGAACCGTGAGGCAGCGCTCTTACCTGTGAGCCACAGATCTCTTGGCTCAAGGTGTGCTCTATGCGTGTGCGTGTGTGTAGACCCACCCCTCTGAGCATTTTAGCATGTTATCTGTTCACGTAGCTGCAATATCACAAGTGATTTCTTTGATTTATCAGGACAGGCAACAGCTATGGGTGCTTTTGAAACATTGCTTCATTTCAAACACAGACAAGCCCACAAAAGAGATAGCGGTTAATAAACAGAAGTGCATGCATCCCGCGGAAGAACATTCTAACTGAGAACATTTCTTATGTCTTACAGGACTCATTTTCAATGATGCCAACCTTCCTTTTTCGAGTTCAGACTCAAGTACATTAAAGTGGATCTGTTTTGTCTTTTGCGAAAGGAGGAAGACAAGCATCAAGCGATTTCAGTGGATGCCATGACCTCCTCCAGGACAGCTGAAAGCAGCACATCATGCACAAGCTGTGGAATCGTCTGAATCCTTTCTGTCGCAGAGCAGTGGGACTTTCTACTGCAGTTCTCTTTGAGACCACAGGAGGATGCTGCGACCTCCGCGTCCCAGTGATGGGACAGTGGCACATTAACTCTAGACTGAGAAATCAATCTCAATCTGCTGAGGTTGTGTACGCATGCTCTTTTTTTTTGGATGAGGATTATTTGAACGCGTAAATCTTTTGAATTTGCTTACCAGCAGTCTAAATTCTGTTGTACTACAGGCATGAGTAAGTGTCCAACGTGCAAAGTTTCAAATAACTGCCCTGCTCAAAGCACAAATAAATGGAAAAAAAGTACTGAAGGTTGTGAGCTCTGTTTGTTTATTATGCATGATATGTCTTTTGGGGCTGCAGTCTTTGACACACGCGCAATTATGCAAAGCACCCTAAAGTACATGCACCTGAAAATTATTTTCTGTTGAGCAAAATGGTAAAAAAGAGATGAATGAAGCAACTCTGCGTTCAGTTTTCACTCTTGAAAAAAGCTGTGCACACCGAATTTTAAAAACTACAAAACCGCATGAATTGAAACCAGAAATTTGAAGGAGACCCCGTGAAAAGAAAGTTCAGAGTGCATGGTTTTAGAAATGTGTAAAAACTGTCTGTCAAAACCCTTACTGCACACATCAGTACATTAATTGGGACTCAGCTAGTAGTTCTAACCTTTCTTTATATGACAGCGGTCCTTACATTGCTTGCTTTCTTCTTTTTGCCCTCGAACTTCTTACTTGGAGAAAAAAACAAAACAAAAAAACACCCAACTTTGGAAATATGAACCTCTGTCCTCTGGCCGACCAACTCGGCTTTGCGTTTTCGCGTAACGGGCCACAAGAGGGAGCCGGTGATTCGTCACAAGCCTTTCTTCACACTTAACAAATACGGAACTTGAGTACTTGAATATTTATTCATGCACGTGTTACTTGGGAATATAGCCAGTAAATTAATCTGAAACAACGTTGAGTCTGATGAGGCTGTGACACGACAGCCGGTAGTAAAGTGAACTGCATTTTTCATCCGCTCCACAAGGCGGCAGAGGCGCCTTCAGAGACTTCGAACCCCCGACTGATCAGAAGAAGTAGAAACCTGGGAAGAAAACACGGCAGTTCGCGTCGATGTGAGTTACCTAAACCCCACAGAAACACAAGCACTACACGCGTTCACACAACAAACGTTAGTCGAAACGTGATATTTTGAGGTTATCAGGCAGTCGGTCGATCGTTCAGTCGGCCACAAACACGTTAATAGTGTCGAAATAAATGCAATTATGAAATTCTACATCGAATGCATCGTTGTCGCCGTGTTCACATTTAACGTAAACGATCAACCTCTACTTGGCAGGCGGAGAACATTTGCAACTGTACACGTGTAAAGTGATTGAAAGAACAACACGGTACCGTGTTTTGTGATCAAGTGATGGAGGGTGTGTTTACGTGCTGTCAAACAGTGTGATTGATTAACGAGTCGGACCAATGGGAGTGGGTGACGGCGCCGCCTCTCCTTCCGGATTGGCCGATTTTTTGAAAGGCGGGGAACATTATTAAGCCCAATGATTTGAATCGTTTTGTGAATCATTTGATTCAGAACAGGATTTCGAATCGGATCACTTTTGGGGATTCGAATCATTTGATTCAGAACAGGATTTCGAATCGGATCACGTATTGGGATTCGAATCATTTGATTCAGAACAGGATTTAAAAGGGCGTTTTGTGAATCATTTGATTCAAAGCGCGACACCATAGTGTTGCGCGAATAATTGTATCCCCTGTTTTAACCACTTAAACATTGTTTGCTTTAAAGACCATAGAAAAGGTGTATTGAATTTATTTTCTGTACATGAATAGCCTTGAGTGTCTTTAAATGTCACTCCTCCAGTATCACTGGTTATAGATATTTGTCTAAAACATATAGAGTTGTATTATTTTTGTTTTCCATAATTTGTTAAAACAAACTCTAAAGTCTTTATCCATCTGTGTTGCCCCTGCAGAGTAAGAGAGGTGTTGTACGGAAGCAGAGCTCTGGAGCGTGAGGACAGACACTGACTGTAATGATGGACACGTGCTGAAGGACGGGTGAGGCTTGTTTTGTGTCGTGTTGTGTAGTTGATGCGTAGGTTGCCATCATTTTCTTTGTGGGGGAGTCACTCCTCTAGAAAGCAAATGATGGTAACCTATGCGAGCGAGAAGGGACGGCGCTCAAATTTTTATACAGGCAAATTTCAATTTTTGAAATCAAGAAGCATAACCCCTGCTGGACATGGTGCCGGGGCTCGGGGACCCGAGCCATCCCCCGTCCTTCATTCACACAGCACACGCACTCCATGCGCGCCATTCACACGTGCAACGCGAGATCCGGCTGGGATTGAACCAGCGACCTCTGAACCCGTGAGGCAGTGCTCTGACCAGTGAGCCACAGATCTCTTGTCGCTGGTCGCGCTGGAACTTGTATGTCACTGTTTGTGTGATATAATACTAGTCTAGTTAAAGCTTTAGCCCCCCCTGTCACAGACAGCCTCAGCGAGATCGAACCGGCAACCTCCGAACCGTGAGGCAGTGCCCTTACCAGTGAGCCACAGACCTCTTGGCGTGAGATGTGCTGGAACTTCTATGTCACCGTTTGTGTGATGGTACAATAAGCTAGTTAAAGCTTTGGCTCTCCTGAATCGTCTACTCAAGGAGCTCCGGCTGGGATCGAACCAACGAGCTCTGAACCGTGAGGCAGCGCGCTCTTACCTGTGAGCCACAGATCTCTTGGCTCAAGGTGTGCTCTATGCGTGTGCGTGTGTGTAGACCCACCCCTCTGAGCATTTTAGCATGTTATCTGTTCACGTAGCTGCAATATCACAAGTGATTTCTTTGATTTATCAGGACAGGCAACAGCTATGGGTGCTTTTGAAACATTGCTTCATTTCAAACACAGACAAGCCCACAAAAAGAGATAGCGGTTAATAAACAGAAGTGCATGCATCCCAAGGAAGAACATTCTAACTGAGAACATTTCTTATGTCTTACAGGACTCATTTTCAATGATGCCAACCTTCCTTTTTCGAGTTCAGACTCAAGTACATTAAAGTGGATCTGTTTTGTCTTTTGCGAAAGGAGGAAGACAAGCATCAAGCGATTTCCAGTGGATGCCATGACCTCCTCCAGGACAGCTGAAAGCAGCACATCATGCACAAGCTGTGGAATCGTCTGAATCCTTTCTGTCGCAGAGCAGTGGGACTTTCTACTGCAGTTCTCTTTGAGACCACAGGAGGATGCTGCGACCTCCGCGTCCCAGTGATGGGACAGTGGCACATTAACTCTAGACTGAGAAATCAATCTCAATCTGCTGAGGTTGTGTACGCATGCTCTTTTTTTTTTTTTGGATGAGGGATTATTTGAACGCGTAAATCTTTTGAATTTGCTTACCAGCAGTCTAAATTCTGTTGTACTACAGGCATGAGTAAGTGTCCAACGTGCAAAGTTTCAAATAACTGCCCTGCTCAAAGCACAAATAAATGGGAAAAAAATACTGAAGGTTGTGAGCTCTGTTTGTTTATTATGCATGATATGTCTTTTGGGGCTGCAGTCTTTGACACACGCGCAATTATGCAAAGCACCCTAAAGTACATGCACCTGAAAATTATTTTCTGTTGAGCAAAATGGTAAAAAAGAGATGAATGAAGCAACTCTGCGTTCAGTTTTCACTCTTGAAAAAGCTGTGCACACCGAATTTTAAAAACTACAAAACCGCATGAATTGAAACCAGAAATTTGAAGGAGACCCGTGAAAAGAAAGTTCAGAGTGCATGGTTTTAGAAATGTGTAAAACTGTCTGTCAAAACCCTTACTGCACACATCAGTACATTAATTGGGACTCAGCTAGTAGTTCTAACCTTTCTTTATATGACAGCGGTCCTTACATTGCTTGCTTTCTTCTTTTTGCCCTCGAACTTCTTACTTGGAGAAAAACAAACACAAAAACACCCAACTTTGGAAATATGAACCTCTGTCCTCTGGCCGACCAACTCGGCTTTGCGTTTTCAGCGTAACGGGCCACAAGAGGAGCCGTGATTCGTCACAAGCCTTTCTTCACACTTAACAAATACGGAACTTGAGTACTTGAATATTTATTCATGCACGTGTTACTTGGGAATATAGCCAGTAAATTAATCTGAAACAACGTTGAGTCTGATGAGGCTGTGACACGACAGCCGGTAGTAAAGTGAACTGCATTTTTCATCCGCTCCACAAGGCGGCAGAGGCGCCTTCAGAGACTTCGAACCCCCGACTGATCAGAAGAAGTAGAAACCTGGGAAGAAAACACGGCAGTTCGCGTCGATGTGAGTTACCTAAACCCCACAGAAACACAAGCACTACACGCGCTCACACAACAAACGTTAGTCGAAACGTGATATTTTGAGGTTATCAGGCAGTCGGTCGATCGTTCAGTCGGCCACAAACACGTTAATAGTGTCGAAATAAATGCAATTATGAAATTCTACATCGAATGCATCGTTGTCGCCGTGTTCACATTTAACGTAAACGATCAACCTCTACTTGGCAGGCGGAGAACATTTGCAACTGTACACGTGTAAAGTGATTGAAAGAACAACACGGTACCGTGTTTTGTGATCAAGTGATGGAGGGTGTGTTTACGTGCTGTCAAACAGTGTGATTGATTAACGAGTCGGACCAATGGGAGTGGGTGACGGCGCCCTCTCCTTCCGGATTGGCCGATTTTTGAAAGGGCGGGGAACATTATTAAGCCCAATGATTTGAATCGTTTTGTGAATCATTTGATTCAGAACAGGATTTCGAATCGGATCACTTTTGGGGATTCGAATCATTTGATTCAGAACAGGATTTCGAATCGGATCACGTATTGGGATTCGAATCATTTGATTCAGAACAGGATTTAAAAGGCGTTTTGTGAATCATTTGATTCAAAGCGCGACACCATAGTGTTGCGCGAATAATTGTATCCCCTGTTTTAACCACTTAAACATTGTTTGCTTTAAAGACCATAGAAAAGGTGTATTGAATTTATTTTCTGTACATGAATAGCCTTGAGTGTCTTTAAATGTCACTCCTCCAGTATCACTGGTTATAGATATTTGTCTAAAACATATAGAGTTGTATTATTTTTGTTTTCCATAATTTGTTAAAACAAACTCTAAAGTCTTTATCCATCTGTGTTGCCCCTGCAGAGTAAGAGAGGTGTTGTACGGAAGCAGAGCTCTGGAGCGTGAGGACAGACACTGACTGTAATGATGGACACGTGCTGAAGGACGGGTGAGGCTTGTTTTGTGTCGTGTTGTGTGTAGTTGATGCGTAGGTTGCCATCATTTTCTTTGTGGGGGGGGGTCACTCCTCTAGAAAGCAAATGATGGTAACCTAAGCGGGCGGGGAAGGGACGGCGGCTCAAATTTTTTATACAGGCAAATTTCAATTTTTGAAATCAAGAAGCATAACCCCTGCTGGACATGGTGCCGGGGCTCGGGGGGGACCCGAGCCATCCCCGTCCTTCATTCACACAGCACACGCACTCCATGCGCGCCATTCACACGTAACGCGAGATCCGGCTGGGATTGAACCAGCGACCTCTGAACCCGTGAGGCAGTGCTCTGACCAGTGAGCCACAGATCTCTTGTCGCTGGTCGCGCTGGAACTTGTATGTCACTGTTTGTGTGATATAATACTAGTCTAGTTAAAGCTTTAGCCCCCCCTGTCACAGACAGCCTCAGCGAGATCGAACCGGCAACCTCCGAACCGTGAGGCAGTGCCCTTACCAGTGAGCCACAGACCTCTTGGCGTGAGATGTGCTGGAACTTCTTTATGTCACCGTTTGTGTGATGGTACAATAAGCTAGTTAAAGCTTTGGCTCTCCTGAATCGTCTACTCAAGGAGCTCCGGCTGGGATCGAACCAACGAGCTCTGAACCGTGAGGCAGCGCTCTTACCTGTGAGCCACAGATCTCTTGGCTCAAGGTGTGCTCTATGCGTGTGCGTGTGTGTAGACCCACCCCTCTGAGCATTTTAGCATGTTATCTGTTCACGTAGCTGCAATATCACAAGTGATTTCTTTGATTTATCAGGACAGGCAACAGCTATGGGTGCTTTTGAAACATTGCTTCATTTCAAACACAGACAAGCCCACAAAAAGAGATAGCGGTTAATAAACAGAAGTGCATGCATCCCGCGGAAGAACATTCTAACTGAGAACATTTCTTATGTCTTACAGGACTCATTTTCAATGATGCCAACCTTCCTTTTTCGAGTTCAGACTCAAGTACATTAAAGTGGATCTGTTTTGTCTTTTGCGAAAGGAGGAAGACAAGCATCAAGCGATTTCCAGTGGATGCCATGACCTCCTCCAGGACAGCTGAAAGCAGCACATCATGCACAAGCTGTGGAATCGTCTGAATCCTTTCTGTCGCAGAGCAGTGGGACTTTCTACTGCAGTTCTCTTTGAGACCACAGGAGGATGCTGCGACCTCCGCGTCCCAGTGATGGGACAGTGGCACATTAACTCTAGACTGAGAAATCAATCTCAATCTGCTGAGGTTGTGTACGCATGCTCTTTTTTTTTTTTTGGATGAGGGATTATTTGAACGCGTAAATCTTTTGAATTTGCTTACCAGCAGTCTAAATTCTGTTGTACTACAGGCATGAGTAAGTGTCCAACGTGCAAAGTTTCAAATAACTGCCCTGCTCAAAGCACAAATAAATGGAAAAAAAGTACTGAAGGTTGTGAGCTCTGTTTGTTTATTATGCATGATATGTCTTTTGGGGCTGCAGTCTTTGACACACGCGCAATTATGCAAAGCACCCTAAAGTACATGCACCTGAAAATTATTTTCTGTTGAGCAAAATGGTAAAAAAGAGATGAATGAAGCAACTCTGCGTTCAGTTTTCACTCTTGAAAAAAGCTGTGCACACCGAATTTTAAAAACTACAAAACCGCATGAATTGAAACCAGAAATTTGAAGGAGACCCCGTGAAAAGAAAGTTCAGAGTGCATGGTTTTAGAAATGTGTAAAAACTGTCTGTCAAAACCCTTACTGCACACATCAGTACATTAATTGGGACTCAGCTAGTAGTTCTAACCTTTCTTTATATGACAGCGGTCCTTACATTGCTTGCTTTCTTCTTTTTGCCCTCGAACTTCTTACTTGGAGAAAAAAACAAAACAAAAAAACACCCAACTTTGGAAATATGAACCTCTGTCCTCTGGCCGACCAACTCGGCTTTGCGTTTTCGCGTAACGGGCCACAAGAGGGAGCCGGTGATTCGTCACAAGCCTTTCTTCACACTTAACAAATACGGAACTTGAGTACTTGAATATTTATTCATGCACGTGTTACTTGGGAATATAGCCAGTAAATTAATCTGAAACAACGTTGAGTCTGATGAGGCTGTGACACGACAGCCGGTAGTAAAGTGAACTGCATTTTTCATCCGCTCCACAAGGCGGCAGAGGCGCCTTCAGAGACTTCGAACCCCCGACTGATCAGAAGAAGTAGAAACCTGGGAAGAAAACACGGCAGTTCGCGTCGATGTGAGTTACCTAAACCCCACAGAAACACAAGCACTACACGCGTTCACACAACAAACGTTAGTCGAAACGTGATATTTTGAGGTTATCAGGCAGTCGGTCGATCGTTCAGTCGGCCACAAACACGTTAATAGTGTCGAAATAAATGCAATTATGAAATTCTACATCGAATGCATCGTTGTCGCCGTGTTCACATTTAACGTAAACGATCAACCTCTACTTGGCAGGCGGAGAACATTTGCAACTGTACACGTGTAAAGTGATTGAAAGAACAACACGGTACCGTGTTTTGTGATCAAGTGATGGAGGGTGTGTTTACGTGCTGTCAAACAGTGTGATTGATTAACGAGTCGGACCAATGGGAGTGGGTGACGGCGCCGCCTCTCCTTCCGGATTGGCGATTTTTTGAAAGGGCGGGAACATTATTAAGCCCAATGATTTGAATCGTTTTGTGAATCATTTGATTCAGAACAGGATTTCGAATCGGATCACTTTTGGGGATTCGAATCATTTGATTCAGAACAGGATTTCGAATCGGATCACGTATTGGGATTCGAATCATTTGATTCAGAACAGGATTTAAAAGGGCGTTTTGTGAATCATTTGATTCAAAGCGCGACACCATAGTGTTGCGCGAATAATTGTATCCCCTGTTTTAACCACTTAAACATTGTTTGCTTTAAAGACCATAGAAAAGGTGTATTGAATTTATTTTCTGTACATGAATAGCCTTGAGTGTCTTTAAATGTCACTCCTCCAGTATCACTGGTTATAGATATTTGTCTAAAACATATAGAGTTGTATTATTTTTGTTTTCCATAATTTGTTAAAACAAACTCTAAAGTCTTTATCCATCTGTGTTGCCCCTGCAGAGTAAGAGAGGTGTTGTACGGAAGCAGAGCTCTGGAGCGTGAGGACAGACACTGACTGTAATGATGGACACGTGCTGAAGGACGGGTGAGGCTTGTTTTGTGTCGTGTTGTGTAGTTGATGCGTAGGTTGCCATCATTTTCTTTGTGGGAAGTCACTCCTCTAGAAAGCAAATGATGGTAACCTAAGCGGGCGGGGAAGGGACGGCGGCTCAAATTTTTTATACAGGCAAATTTCAATTTTTGAAATCAAGAAGCATAACCCCTGCTGGACATGGTGCCGGGGCTCGGGGGGGACCCGAGCCATCCCCGTCCCTTCATTCACACAGCACACGCACTCCATGCGCGCCATTCACACGTAACGCGGAGATCCGGCTGGGATTGAACCAGCGACCTCTGAACCCGTGAGGCAGTGCTCTGACCAGTGAGCCACAGATCTCTTGTCGCTGGTCGCGCTGGAACTTGTATGTCACTGTTTGTGTGATATAATACTAGTCTAGTTAAAGCTTTAGCCCCTGTCACAGACAGCCTCAGCGAGATCGAACCGGCAACCTCCGAACCGTGAGGCAGTGCCCTTACCAGTGAGCCACAGACCTCTTGGCGTGAGATGTGCTGGAACTTCTATGTCACCGTTTGTGTGATGGTACAATAAGCTAGTTAAAGCTTTGGCTCTCCTGAATCGTCTACTCAAGGAGCTCCGGCTGGGATCGAACCAACGAGCTCTGAACCGTGAGGCAGCGCTCTTACCTGTGAGCCACAGATCTCTTGGCTCAAGGTGTGCTCTATGCGTGTGCGTGTGTGTAGACCCACCCCTCTGAGCATTTTAGCATGTTATCTGTTCACGTAGCTGCAATATCACAAGTGATTTCTTTGATTTATCAGGACAGGCAACAGCTATGGGTGCTTTTGAAACATTGCTTCATTTCAAACACAGACAAGCCCACAAAAAGAGATAGCGGTTAATAAACAGAAGTGCATGCATCCCGCGGAAGAACATTCTAACTGAGAACATTTCTTATGTCTTACAGGACTCATTTTCAATGATGCCAACCTTCCTTTTTCGAGTTCAGACTCAAGTACATTAAAGTGGATCTGTTTTGTCTTTTGCGAAAGGAGGAAGACAAGCATCAAGCGATTTCCAGTGGATGCCATGACCTCCTCCAGGACAGCTGAAAGCAGCACATCATGCACAAGCTGTGGAATCGTCTGAATCCTTTCTGTCGCAGAGCAGTGGGACTTTCTACTGCAGTTCTCTTTGAGACCACAGGAGGATGCTGCGACCTCCAGCGTCCCAGTGATGGGACAGTGGCACATTAACTCTAGACTGAGAAATCAATCTCAATCTGCTGAGGTTGTGTACGCATGCTCTTTTTTTTTTTTTTTGGATGAGGGATTATTTGAACGCAAGAAATCTTTTGAATTTGCTTTACCAGCAGTCTAAATTCTGTTGTACTACAGGCATGAGTAAGTGTCCAACGTGCAAAGTTTCAAATAACTGCCCTGCTCAAAGCACAAATAAATGGGAAAAAAATACTGAAGGTTGTGAGCTCTGTTTGTTTATTATGCATGATATGTCTTTTGGGGCTGCAGTCTTTGACACACGCGCAATTATGCAAAGCACCCTAAAGTACATGCACCTGAAAATTATTTTCTGTTGAGCAAAATGGTAAAAAGAGATGAATGAAGCAACTCTGCGCTCAGTTTTCACTCTTGAAAAAGCTGTGCACACCGATTTTTAAAACTACAAAACCGCATGAATTGAAACCAGAAATTTGAAGGAGACCCGTGAAAAGAAAGTTCAGAGTGCATGGTTTTAGAAATGTGTAAAAACTGTCTGTCAAAACCCTTACTGCACACATCAGTACATTAATTGGGACTCAGCTAGTAGTTCTAACCTTTCTTTATATGACAGCGGTCCTTACATTGCTTGCTTTCTTCTTTTGCCTCTCGAACTTCTTACTTGGAGAAAAACAAAACAAAAAAAAAACACCCAACTTTGGAAATATGAACCTCTGTCCTCTGGCCGACCAACTCGGCTTTGCGCTTTCGCGTAACGGGCCACAAGAGGGAGCCGGTGATTCGTCACAAGCCTTTCTTCACACTTAACAAATACGGAACTTGAGTACTTGAATATTTATTCATGCACGTGTTACTTGGGAATATAGCCAGTAAATTAATCTGAAACAACGTTGAGTCTGATGAGGCTGTGACACGACAGCCGGTAGTAAAGTGAACTGCATTTTCATCCGCTCCACAAGGCGGCAGAGGCGCCTTCAGAGACTTCGAACCCCGACTGATCAGAAGAAGTAGAAACCTGGGAAGAAAACACGGCAGTTCGCGTCGATGTGAGTTACCTAAACCCCACAGAAACACAAGCACTACACGCGCTTCACACAACAAACGTTAGTCGAAACGCGATATTTTGAGGTTATCAGGCAGTCGGTCGATCGTTCAGTCGGCCACAAACACGTTAATAGTGTCGAAATAAATGCAATTATGAAATTCTACATCGAATGCATCGTTGTCGCCGTGTTCACATTTAACGTAAACGATCAACCTCTACTTGGCAGGCGGAGAACATTTGCAACTGTACACGTGTAAAGTGATTGAAAGAACAACACGGTACCGTGTTTTGTGATCAAGTGATGGAGGGTGTGTTTACGTGCTGTCAAACAGTGTGATTGATTAACGAGTCGGACCAATGGGAGTGGGTGACGGCGCCGCCTCTCCTTCCGGATTGGCCGATTTTTTGAAAGGGCGGGGAACATTATTAAGCCCAATGATTTGAATCGTTTTGTGAATCATTTGATTCAGAACAGGATTTCGAATCGGATCACTTTTGGGATTCGAATCATTTGATTCAGAACAGGATTTCGAATCGGATCACGTATTGGGATTCGAATCATTTGATTCAGAACAGGATTTAAAGGGCGTTTTGTGAATCATTTGATTCAAAGCGCGACACCATAGTGTTGCGCGAATAATTGTATCCCCTGTTTTAACCACTTAAACATTGTTTGCTTTAAAGACCATAGAAAAGGTGTATTGAATTTATTTTCTGTACATGAATAGCCTTGAGTGTCTTTAAATGTCACTCCTCCAGTATCACTGGTTATAGATATTTGTCTAAAACATATAGAGTTGTATTATTTTTGTTTTCCATAATTTGTTAAAACAAACTCTAAAGTCTTTATCCATCTGTGTTGCCCCTGCAGAGTAAGAGAGGTGTTGTACGGAAGCAGAGCTCTGGAGCGTGAGGACAGACACTGACTGTAATGATGGACACGTGCTGAAGGACGGGTGAGGCTTGTTTTGTGTCGTGTTGTGTAGTTGATGCGTAGGTTGCCATCATTTTCTTTGTGGGGGTCACCCTCTAGAAAGCAAATGATGGTAACCTAAGCGGGCGGGGAAGGGACGGCGGCTCAAATTTTTTATACAGGCAAATTTCAATTTTTGAAATCAAGAAGCATAACCCCTGCTGGACATGGTGCCGGGGCTCGGGGGGGACCCGAGCCATCCCCGTCCCTTCATTCACACAGCACACGCACTCCATGCGCGCCATTCACACGTAACGCGGAGATCCGGCTGGGATTGAACCAGCGACCTCTGAACCCGTGAGGCAGTGCTCTGACCAGTGAGCCACAGATCTCTTGTCGCTGGTCGCGCTGGAACTTGTATGTCACTGTTTGTGTGATATAATACTAGTCTAGTTAAAGCTTTAGCCCCCCCTGTCACAGACAGCCTCAGCGAGATCGAACCGCAACCTCCGAACCGTGAGGCAGTGCCCTTACCAGTGAGCCACAGACCTCTTGGCGTGAGATGTGCTGGAACTTCTATGTCACCGTTTGTGTGATGGTACAATAAGCTAGTTAAAGCTTTGGCTCTCCTGAATCGTCTACTCAAGGAGCTCCGGCTGGATCGAACCAACGAGCTCTGAACCGTGAGGCAGCGCTCTTACCTGTGAGCCACAGATCTCTTGGCTCAAGGTGTGCTCTATGCGCGTGCGTGTGTGTAGACCCACCCCTCTGAGCATTTTAGCATGTTATCTGTTCACGTAGCTGCAATATCACAAGTGATTTCTTTGATTTATCAGGACAGGCAACAGCTATGGGTGCTTTTGAAACATTGCTTCATTTCAAACACAGACAAGCCCACAAAAAGAGATAGCGGTTAATAAACAGAAGTGCATGCATCCCATGGAAGAACATTCTAACTGAGAACATTTCTTATGTCTTACAGGACTCATTTTCAATGATGCCAACCTTCCTTTTTCGAGTTCAGACTCAAGTACATTAAAGTGGATCTGTTTTGTCTTTTGCGAAAGGAGGAAGACAAGCATCAAGCGATTTCCAGTGGATGCCATGACCTCCTCCAGGACAGCTGAAAGCAGCACATCATGCACAAGCTGTGGAATCGTCTGAATCCTTTCTGTCGCAGAGCAGTGGGACTTTCTACTGCAGTTCTCTTTGAGACCACAGGAGGATGCTGCGACCTCCGCGTCCCAGTGATGGGACAGTGGCACATTAACTCTAGACTGAGAAATCAATCTCAATCTGCTGAGGTTGTGTACGCATGCTCTTTTTTTTTTTGATGAGGATTATTTGAACGCGTAAATCTTTTGAATTTGCTTACCAGCAGTCTAAATTCTGTTGTACTACAGGCATGAGTAAGTGTCCAACGTGCAAAGTTTCAAATAACTGCCCTGCTCAAAGCACAAATAAATGGAAAAAAAGTACTGAAGGTTGTGAGCTCTGTTTGTTTATTATGCATGATATGTCTTTTGGGGCTGCAGTCTTTGACACACGCGCAATTATGCAAAGCACCCTAAAGTACATGCACCTGAAAATTATTTTCTGTTGAGCAAAATGGTAAAAAAGAGATGAATGAAGCAACTCTGCGTTCAGTTTTCACTCTTGAAAAAAGCTGTGCACACCGAATTTTAAAAACTACAAAACCGCATGAATTGAAACCAGAAATTTGAAGGAGACCCCGTGAAAAGAAAGTTCAGAGTGCATGGTTTTAGAAATGTGTAAAAACTGTCTGTCAAAACCCTTACTGCACACATCAGTACATTAATTGGGACTCAGCTAGTAGTTCTAACCTTTCTTTATATGACAGCGGTCCTTACATTGCTTGCTTTCTTCTTTTTGCCCTCGAACTTCTTACTTGGAGAAAAAACAAACAAAAAAAAACACCCAACTTTGGAAATATGAACCTCTGTCCTCTGGCCGACCAACTCGGCTTTGCGTTTTCGCGTAACGGGCCACAAGAGGGAGCCGGTGATTCGTCACAAGCCTTTCTTCACACTTAACAAATACGGAACTTGAGTACTTGAATATTTATTCATGCACGTGTTACTTGGGAATATAGCCAGTAAATTAATCTGAAACAACGTTGAGTCTGATGAGGCTGTGACACGACAGCCGGTAGTAAAGTGAACTGCATTTTCATCCGCTCCACAAGGCGGCAGAGGCGCCTTCAGAGACTTCGAACCCCCGACTGATCAGAAGAAGTAGAAACCTGGGAAGAAAACACGGCAGTTCGCGTCGATGTGAGTTACCTAAACCCCACAGAAACACAAGCACTACACGCGTTCACACAACAAACGTTAGTCGAAACGTGATATTTTGAGGTTATCAGGCAGTCGGTCGATCGTTCAGTCGGCCACAAACACGTTAATAGTGTCGAAATAAATGCAATTATGAAATTCTACATCGAATGCATCGTTGTCGCCGTGTTCACATTTAACGTAAACGATCAACCTCTACTTGGCAGGCGGAGAACATTTGCAACTGTACACGTAAAGTGATTGAAAGAACAACACGGTACCGTGTTTTGTGATCAAGTGATGGAGGGTGTGTTTACGTGCTGTCAAACAGTGTGATTGATTAACGAGTCGGACCAATGGGAGTGGGTGACGGCGCCGCCTCCTTCCGGATTGGCCGATTTTTTGAAAGGGCGGGAACATTATTAAGCCCAATGATTTGAATCGTTTTGTGAATCATTTGATTCAGAACAGGATTTCGAATCGGATCACTTTTGGGGATTCGAATCATT
The DNA here is from genome assembly GCF_018831695.1 of Puntigrus tetrazona. Lineage (NCBI taxonomy): Eukaryota > Metazoa > Chordata > Actinopteri > Cypriniformes > Cyprinidae > Puntigrus > Puntigrus tetrazona. The sequence goes on along the minus strand of NC_056702.1, from coordinate 4,192,053 downwards.
TGATTCAGAACAGGATTTCGAATCGGATCACGTATTGGGATTCGAATCATTTGATTCAGAACAGGATTTAAAAGGGCGTTTTGTGAATCATTTGATTCAAAGCGCGACACCATAGTGTTGCGCGAATAATTGTATCCCCTGTTTTAACCACTTAAACATTGTTTGCTTTAAAGACCATAGAAAAGGTGTATTGAATTTATTTTCTGTACATGAATAGCCTTGAGTGTCTTTAAATGTCACTCCTCCAGTATCACTGGTTATAGATATTTGTCTAAAACATATAGAGTTGTATTATTTTTGTTTTCCATAATTTGTTAAAACAAACTCTAAAGTCTTTATCCATCTGTGTTGCCCTGCAGAGTAAGAGAGGTGTTGTAACGGAAGCAGAGCTCTGGAGCGTGAGGACAGACACTGACTGTAATGATGGACACGTGCTGAAGGACGGGTGAGGCTTGTTTTGTGTCGTGTTGTGTAGTTGATGCGTAGGTTGCCATCATTTTCTTTGTGGGGGGGGGTCACTCCTCTAGAAAGCAAATGATGGTAACCTAAGCGGGCGGGGAAGGGACGGCGGCTCAAATTTTTTATACAGGCAAATTTCAATTTTTGAAATCAAGAAGCATAACCCCTGCTGGACATGGTGCCGGGGCTCGGGGGGGACCCGAGCCATCCCCGTCCCTTCATTCACACAGCACACGCACTCCATGCGCGCCATTCACACGTAACGCGGAGATCCGGCTGGGATTGAACCAGCGACCTCTGAACCCGTGAGGCAGTGCTCTGACCAGTGAGCCACAGATCTCTTGTCGCTGGTCGCGCTGGAACTTGTATGTCACTGTTTGTGTGATATAATACTAGTCTAGTTAAAGCTTTAGCCCCCCCTGTCACAGACAGCCTCAGCGAGATCGAACCGGCAACCTCCGAACCGTGAGGCAGTGCCCTTACCAGTGAGCCACAGACCTCTTGGCGTGAGATGTGCTGGAACTTCTATGTCACCGTTTGTGTGATGGTACAATAAGCTAGTTAAAGCTTTGGCTCTCCTGAATCGTCTACTCAAGGAGCTCCGGCTGGGATCGAACCAACGAGCTCTGAACCGTGAGGCAGCGCTCTTACCTGTGAGCCACAGATCTCTTGGCTCAAGGTGTGCTCTATGCGTGTGCGTGTGTGTAGACCCACCCCTCTGAGCATTTTAGCATGTTATCTGTTCACGTAGCTGCAATATCACAAGTGATTTCTTTGATTTATCAGGACAGGCAACAGCTATGGGTGCTTTTGAAACATTGCTTCATTTCAAACACAGACAAGCCCACAAAAAGAGATAGCGGTTAATAAACAGAAGTGCATGCATCCCGCGGAAGAACATTCTAACTGAGAACATTTCTTATGTCTTACAGGACTCATTTTCAATGATGCCAACCTTCCTTTTTCGAGTTCAGACTCAAGTACATTAAAGTGGATCTGTTTTGTCTTTTGCGAAAGGAGGAAGACAAGCATCAAGCGATTTCCAGTGGATGCCATGACCTCCTCCAGGACAGCTGAAAGCAGCACATCATGCACAAGCTGTGGAATCGTCTGAATCCTTTCTGTCGCAGAGCAGTGGGACTTTCTACTGCAGTTCTCTTTGAGACCACAGGAGGATGCTGCGACCTCCGCGTCCCAGTGATGGGACAGTGGCACATTAACTCTAGACTGAGAAATCAATCTCAATCTGCTGAGGTTGTGTACGCATGCTCTTTTTTTTTTTTGGATGAGGGATTATTTGAACGCGTAAATCTTTTGAATTTGCTTACCAGCAGTCTAAATTCTGTTGTACTACAGGCATGAGTAAGTGTCCAACGTGCAAAGTTTCAAATAACTGCCCTGCTCAAAGCACAAATAAATGGAAAAAAAGTACTGAAGGTTGTGAGCTCTGTTTGTTTATTATGCATGATATGTCTTTTGGGGCTGCAGTCTTTGACACACGCAAGCAATTATGCAAAGCACCCTAAAGTACATGCACCTGAAAATTATTTTCTGTTGAGCAAAATGGTAAAAAAGAGATGAATGAAGCAACTCTGCGTTCAGTTTTCACTCTTGAAAAAAGCTGTGCACACCGAATTTTAAAAACTACAAAACCGCATGAATTGAAACCAGAAATTTGAAGGAGACCCCGTGAAAAGAAAGTTCAGAGTGCATGGTTTTAGAAATGTGTAAAACTGTCTGTCAAAACCCTTACTGCACACATCAGTACATTAATTGGGACTCAGCTAGTAGTTCTAACCTTTCTTTATATGACAGCGGTCCTTACATTGCTTGCTTTCTTCTTTTTGCCCTCGAACTTCTTACTTGGAGAAAAAAACAAAACAAAAAAACACCCAACTTTGGAAATATGAACCTCTGTCCTCTGGCCGACCAACTCGGCTTTGCGTTTTCGCGTAACGGGCCACAAGAGGGAGCCGTGATTCGTCACAAGCCTTTCTTCACACTTAACAAATACGGAACTTGAGTACTTGAATATTTATTCATGCACGTGTTACTTGGGAATATAGCCAGTAAATTAATCTGAAACAACGTTGAGTCTGATGAGGCTGTGACACGACAGCCGGTAGTAAAGTGAACTGCATTTTCATCCGCTCCACAAGGCGGCAGAGGCGCCTTCAGAGACTTCAACCCCGACTGATCAGAAGAAGTAGAAACCTGGGAAGAAAACACGGCAGTTCGCGTCGATGTGAGTTACCTAAACCCCACAGAAACACAAGCACTACACGCGTTCACACAACAAACGTTAGTCGAAACGTGATATTTTGAGGTTATCAGGCAGTCGGTCGATCGTTCAGTCGGCCACAAACACGTTAATAGTGTCGAAATAAATGCAATTATGAAATTCTACATCGAATGCATCGTTGTCGCCGTGTTCACATTTAACGTAAACGATCAACCTCTACTTGGCAGGCGGAGAACATTTGCAACTGTACACGTGTAAAGTGATTGAAAGAACAACACGGTACCGTGTTTTGTGATCAAGTGATGGAGGGTGTGTTTACGTGCTGTCAAACAGTGTGATTGATTAACGAGTCGGACCAATGGGAGTGGGTGACGGCGCCGCCTCTCCTTCCGGATTGGCCGATTTTTTGAAAGGGCGGGGAACATTATTAAGCCCAATGATTTGAATCGTTTTGTGAATCATTTGATTCAGAACAGGATTTCGAATCGGATCACTTTTGGGGATTCGAATCATTTGATTCAGAACAGGATTTCGAATCGGATCACGTATTGGGATTCGAATCATTTGATTCAGAACAGGATTTAAAAGGGCGTTTTGTGAATCATTTGATTCAAAGCGCGACACCATAGTGTTGCGCGAATAATTGTATCCCCTGTTTTAACCACTTAAACATTGTTTGCTTTAAAGACCATAGAAAAGGTGTATTGAATTTATTTTCTGTACATGAATAGCCTTGAGTGTCTTTAAATGTCACTCCTCCAGTATCACTGGTTATAGATATTTGTCTAAAACATATAGAGTTGTATTATTTTTGTTTTCCATAATTTGTTAAAACAAACTCTAAAGTCTTTATCCATCTGTGTTGCCCCTGCAGAGTAAGAGAGGTGTTGTACGGAAGCAGAGCTCTGGAGCGTGAGGACAGACACTGACTGTAATGATGGACACGTGCTGAAGGACGGGTGAGGCTTGTTTTGTGTCGTGTTGTGTAGTTGATGCGTAGGTTGCCATCATTTTCTTTGTGGGGTCACTCCTCTAGAAAGCAAATGATGGTAACCTAAGCGGGCGGAAAGGGACGGCGGCTCAAATTTTTTATACAGGCAAATTTCAATTTTTGAAATCAAGAAGCATAACCCCTGCTGGACATGGTGCCGGGGCTCGGGGGGGACCCGAGCCATCCCCGTCCCTTCATTCACACAGCACACGCACTCCATGCGCGCCATTCACACGTAACGCGGAGATCCGGCTGGGATTGAACCAGCGACCTCTGAACCCGTGAGGCAGTGCTCTGACCAGTGAGCCACAGATCTCTTGTCGCTGGTCGCGCTGGAACTTGTATGTCACTGTTTGTGTGATATAATACTAGTCTAGTTAAAGCTTTAGCCCCCCCTGTCACAGACAGCCTCAGCGAGATCGAACCGGCAACCTCCGAACCGTGAGGCAGTGCCCTTACCAGTGAGCCACAGACCTCTTGGCGTGAGATGTGCTGGAACTTCTATGTCACCGTTTGTGTGATGGTACAATAAGCTAGTTAAAGCTTTGGCTCTCCTGAATCGTCTACTCAAGGAGCTCCGGCTGGGATCGAACCAACGAGCTCTGAACCGTGAGGCAGCGCTCTTACCTGTGAGCCACAGATCTCTTGGCTCAAGGTGTGCTCTATGCGTGTGCGTGTGTGTAGACCCACCCCTCTGAGCATTTTAGCATGTTATCTGTTCACGTAGCTGCAATATCACAAGTGATTTCTTTGATTTATCAGGACAGGCAACAGCTATGGGTGCTTTTGAAACATTGCTTCATTTCAAACACAGACAAGCCCACAAAAAGAGATAGCGGTTAATAAACAGAAGTGCATGCATCCCGCGGAAGAACATTCTAACTGAGAACATTTCTTATGTCTTACAGGACTCATTTTCAATGATGCCAACCTTCCTTTTTCGAGTTCAGACTCAAGTACATTAAAGTGGATCTGTTTTGTCTTTTGCGAAAGGAGGAAGACAAGCATCAAGCGATTTCCAGTGGATGCCATGACCTCCTCCAGGACAGCTGAAAGCAGCACATCATGCACAAGCTGTGGAATCGTCTGAATCCTTTCTGTCGCAGAGCAGTGGGACTTTCTACTGCAGTTCTCTTTGAGACCACAGGAGGATGCTGCGACCTCCGCGTCCCAGTGATGGGACAGTGGCACATTAACTCTAGACTGAGAAATCAATCTCAATCTGCTGAGGTTGTGTACGCATGCTCTTTTTTTTTTTGGATGAGGGATTATTTGAACGCGTAAATCTTTTGAATTTGCTTACCAGCAGTCTAAATTCTGTTGTACTACAGGCATGAGTAAGTGTCCAACGTGCAAAGTTTCAAATAACTGCCCTGCTCAAAGCACAAATAAATGGAAAAAAAAAGTATGAAGGTTGTGAGCTCTGTTTGTTTATTATGCATGATATGTCTTTTGGGGCTGCAGTCTTTGACACACGCGCAATTATGCAAAGCACCCTAAAGTACATGCACCTGAAAATTATTTTCTGTTGAGCAAAATGGTAAAAAAGAGATGAATGAAGCAACTCTGCGTTCAGTTTTCACTCTTGAAAAAAGCTGTGCACACCGAATTTTAAAACTACAAAACCGCATGAATTGAAACCAGAAATTTGAAGGAGACCCGTGAAAAGAAAGTTCAGAGTGCATGGTTTTAGAAATGTGTAAAAACTGTCTGTCAAAACCCTTACTGCACACATCAGTACATTAATTGGGACTCAGCTAGTAGTTCTAACCTTTCTTTATATGACAGCGGTCCTTACATTGCTTGCTTTCTTCTTTTTGCCCTCGAACTTCTTACTTGGAGAAAAACAAAACAAAAAAACACCCAACTTTGGAAATATGAACCTCTGTCCTCTGGCCGACCAACTCGGCTTTGCGTTTCGCGTAACGGGCCACAAGAGGGAGCCGGTGATTCGTCACAAGCCTTTCTTCACACTTAACAAATACGGAACTTGAGTACTTGAATATTTATTCATGCACGTGTTACTTGGGAATATAGCCAGTAAATTAATCTGAAACAACGTTGAGTCTGATGAGGCTGTGACACGACAGCCGGTAGTAAAGTGAACTGCATTTTTCATCCGCTCCACAAGGCGGCAGAGGCGCCTTCAGAGACTTCAAACCCCGACTGATCAGAAGAAGTAGAAACCTGGGAAGAAAACACGGCAGTTCGCGTCGATGTGAGTTACCTAAACCCCACAGAAACACAAGCACTACACGCGCGTCACACAACAAACGTTAGTCGAAACGTGATATTTTGAGGTTATCAGGCAGTCGGTCGATCGTTCAGTCGGCCACAAACACGTTAATAGTGTCGAAATAAATGCAATTATGAAATTCTACATCGAATGCATCGTTGTCGCCGTGTTCACATTTAACGTAAACGATCAACCTCTACTTGGCAGGCGGAGAACATTTGCAACTGTACACGTGTAAAGTGATTGAAAGAACAACACGGTACCGTGTTTTGTGATCAAGTGATGGAGGGTGTGTTTACGTGCTGTCAAACAGTGTGATTGATTAACGAGTCGGACCAATGGGAGTGGGTGACGGCGCCGCCTCTCCTTCCGGATTGGCCGATTTTTTGAAAGGGCGGGGAACATTATTAAGCCCAATGATTTGAATCGTTTTGTGAATAATTTGATTCAGAACAGGATTTCGAATCGGATCACTTTTGGGGATTCGAATCATTTGATTCAGAACAGGATTTCGAATCGGATCACGTATTGGGATTCGAATCATTTGATTCAGAACAGGATTTAAAAGGGCGTTTTGTGAATCATTTGATTCAAAGCGCGACACCATAGTGTTGCGCGAATAATTGTATCCCCTGTTTTAACCACTTAAACATTGTTTGCTTTAAAGACCATAGAAAAGGTGTATTGAATTTATTTTCTGTACATGAATAGCCTTGAGTGTCTTTAAATGTCACTCCTCCAGTATCACTGGTTATAGATATTTGTCTAAAACATATAGAGTTGTATTATTTTTGTTTTCCATAATTTGTTAAAACAAACTCTAAAGTCTTTATCCATCTGTGTTGCCCCTGCAGAGTAAGAGAGGTGTTGTAATGGAAGCAGAGCTCTGGAGCGTGAGGACAGACACTGACTGTAATGATGGACACGTGCTGAAGGACGGGTGAGGCTTGTTTTGTGTCGTGTTGTGTAGTTGATGCGTAGGTTGCCATCATTTTCTTTGTGGGGGGGGGTCACTCCTCTAGAAAGCAAATGATGGTAACCTAAGCGGGCGGGGAAGGGACGGCGGCTCAAATTTTTTATACAGGCAAATTTCAATTTTTGAAATCAAGAAGCATAACCCCTGCTGGACATGGTGCCGGGGCTCGGGGGGGACCCGAGCCATCCCCATCCCTTCATTCACACAGCACACGCACTCCATGCGCGCCATTCACACGTAACGCGGAGATCCGGCTGGGATTGAACCAGCGACCTCTGAACCCGTGAGGCAGTGCTCTGACCAGTGAGCCACAGATCTCTTGTCGCTGGTCGCGCTGGAACTTGTATGTCACTGTTTGTGTGATATAATACTAGTCTAGTTAAAGCTTTAGCCCCCCCTGTCACAGACAGCCTCAGCGAGATCGAACCGCAACCTCCGAACCGTGAGGCAGTGCCCTTACCAGTGAGCCACAGACCTCTTGGCGTGAGATGTGCTGGAACTTCTATGTCACCGTTTGTGTGATGGTACAATAAGCTAGTTAAAGCTTTGGCTCTCCTGAATCGTCTACTCAAGGAGCTCCGGCTGGGATCGAACCAACGAGCTCTGAACCGTGAGGCAGCGCTCTTACCTGTGAGCCACAGATCTCTTGGCTCAAGGTGTGCTCTATGCGTGTGCGTGTGTGTAGACCCACCCCTCTGAGCATTTTAGCATGTTATCTGTTCACGTAGCTGCAATATCACAAGTGATTTCTTTGATTTATCAGGACAGGCAACAGCTATGGGTGCTTTTGAAACATTGCTTCATTTCAAACACAGACAAGCCCACAAAAAGAGATAGCGGTTAATAAACAGAAGTGCATGCATCCCGCGGAAGAACATTCTAACTGAGAACATTTCTTATGTCTTACAGGACTCATTTTCAATGATGCCAACCTTCCTTTTTCGAGTTCAGACTCAAGTACATTAAAGTGGATCTGTTTTGTCTTTTGCGAAAGGAGGAAGACAAGCATCAAGCGATTTCCAGTGGATGCCATGACCTCCTCCAGGACAGCTGAAAGCAGCACATCATGCACAAGCTGTGGAATCGTCTGAATCCTTTCTGTCGCAGAGCAGTGGGACTTTCTACTGCAGTTCTCTTTGAGACCACAGGAGGATGCTGCGACCTCCGCGTCCCAGTGATGGGACAGTGGCACATTAACTCTAGACTGAGAAATCAATCTCAATCTGCTGAGGTTGTGTACGCATGCTCTTTTTTTTTTTTTTTTTTGATGAGGGATTATTTGAACGCGTAAATCTTTTGAATTTGCTTACCAGCAGTCTAAATTCTGTTGTACTACAGGCATGAGTAAGTGTCCAACGTGCAAAGTTTCAAATAACTGCCCTGCTCAAAGCACAAATAAATGGAAAAAAAGTACTGAAGGTTGTGAGCTCTGTTTGTTTATTATGCATGATATGTCTTTTGGGGCTGCAGTCTTTGACACACGCGCAATTATGCAAAGCACCCTAAAGTACATGCACCTGAAAATTATTTTCTGTTGAGCAAAATGGTAAAAAAGAGATGAATGAAGCAACTCTGCGTTCAGTTTTCACTCTTGAAAAAAGCTGTGCACACCGAATTTTAAAAACTACAAAACCGCATGAATTGAAACCAGAAATTTGAAGGAGACCCCGTGAAAAGAAAGTTCAGAGTGCATGGTTTTAGAAATGTGTAAAACTGTCTGTCAAAACCCTTACTGCACACATCAGTACATTAATTGGGACTCAGCTAGTAGTTCTAACCTTTCTTTATATGACAGCGGTCCTTACATTGCTTGCTTTCTTCTTTTTGCCCTCGAACTTCTTACTTGGAGAAAAAAACAAAACAAAAAAACACCCAACTTTGGAAATATGAACCTCTGTCCTCTGGCCGACCAACTCGGCTTTGCGTTTTCGCGTAACGGGCCACAAGAGGGAGCCGGTGATTCGTCACAAGCCTTTCTTCACACTTAACAAATACGGAACTTGAGTACTTGAATATTTATTCATGCACGTGTTACTTGGGAATATAGCCAGTAAATTAATCTGAAACAACGTTGAGTCTGATGAGGCTGTGACACGACAGCCGGTAGTAAAGTGAACTGCATTTTTCATCCGCTCCACAAGGCGGCAGAGGCGCCTTCAGAGACTTCGAACCCCCGACTGATCAGAAGAAGTAGAAACCTGGGAAGAAAACACGGCAGTTCGCGTCGATGTGAGTTACCTAAACCCCACAGAAACACAAGCACTACACGCGTTCACACAACAAACGTTAGTCGAAACGTGATATTTTGAGGTTATCAGGCAGTCGGTCGATCGTTCAGTCGGCCACAAACACGTTAATAGTGTCGAAATAAATGCAATTATGAAATTCTACATCGAATGCATCGTTGTCGCCGTGTTCACATTTAACGTAAACGATCAACCTCTACTTGGCAGGCGGAGAACATTTGCAACTGTACACGTGTAAAGTGATTTAAAGAACAACACGGTACCGTGTTTTGTGATCAAGTGATGGAGGGTGTGTTTACGTGCTGTCAAACAGTGTGATTGATTAACGAGTCGGACCAATGGGAGTGGGTGACGGCGCCGCCTCTCCTTCCGGATTGGCCGATTTTTTGAAAGGGCGGGGAACATTATTAAGCCCAATGATTTGAATCGTTTTGTGAATCATTTGATTCAGAACAGGATTTCGAATCGGATCACTTTTGGGGATTCGAATCATTTGATTCAGAACAGGATTTCGAATCGGATCACGTATTGGGATTCGAATCATTTGATTCAGAACAGGATTTAAAAGGGGCGTTTTGTGAATCATTTGATTCAAAGCGCGACACCATAGTGTTGCGCGAATAATTGTATCCCCTGTTTTAACCACTTAAACATTGTTTGCTTTAAAGACCATAGAAAAGGTGTATTGAATTTATTTTCTGTACATGAATAGCCTTGAGTGTCTTTAAATGTCACTCCTCCAGTATCACTGGTTATAGATATTTGTCTAAAAACATATAGAGTTGTATTATTTTTGTTTTCCATAATTTGTTAAAACAAACTCTAAAGTCTTTATCCATCTGTGTTGCCCCTGCAGAGTAAGAGAGGTGTTGTACGGAAGCAGAGCTCTGGAGCGTGAGGACAGACACTGACTGTAATGATGGACACGTGCTGAAGGACGGGTGAGGCTTGTTTTGTGTCGTGTTGTGTAGTTGATGCGTAGGTTGCCATCATTTTCTTTGTGGGGGTCACTCCTCTAGAAAGCAAATGATGGTAACCTAAGCGGGCGGGGAAGGGACGGCGGCTCAAATTTTTTATACAGGCAAATTTCAATTTTTGAAATCAAGAAGCATAACCCCTGCTGGACATGGTGCCGGGGCTCGGGGGGGACCCGAGCCATCCCCGTCCCTTCATTCACACAGCACACGCACTCCATGCGCGCCATTCACACGTAACGCGGAGATCCGGCTGGGATTGAACCAGCGACCTCTGAACCCGTGAGGCAGTGCTCTGACCAGTGAGCCACAGATCTCTTGTCGCTGGTCGCGCTGGAACTTGTATGTCACTGTTTGTGTGATATAATACTAGTCTAGTTAAAGCTTTAGCCCCCCCTGTCACAGACAGCCTCAGCGAGATCGAACCGGCAACCTTTGAACCGTGAGGCAGTGCCCTTACCAGTGAGCCACAGACCTTTTGGCATGAGATGTGCTGGAACTTCTATGTCACCGTTTGTGTGATGGTACAATAAGCTAGTTAAAGCTTTGGCTCTCCTGAATCGTCTACTCAAGGAGCTCCGGCTGGGATCGAACCAACGAGCTCTGAACCGTGAGGCAGCGCTCTTACCTGTGAGCCACAGATCTCCTGGTGTGAGGTGTGCTGGAACTTATATTTTACATTTGTACACGATGTTACTGAAAGAGCAGTCAAAGCTCTGATTCTCTCTATATGATTGTGTGAGGTAGGACTCGAACCCATGCCTCAGTCATAGCTTTATTAACTAACCACTATCCCACATGACATTCTTGAAACAGCTTGTGTTTGTGGCACTTTGTTAGAAATAATGGCATCAGTATGATGCAAACAACAGCGGGATTTGAACTCATGAGCAATTTCTTTTTTTTGTTTTTGTTTTTCATTTTTATGTTATCATTTTGTTTCACTTGCAAAGCTTTAAGCTGACAGCGTAGCTCGTTAAATTGTGTGTAGTGTACTCAACTAATTTTCTTACCAATTTATGTTGCATCAATTTTAAACAAACGTTTTTGAACTTGCATAACAAATTCCATGGTCATTTCTCTTTCTCTACATCTTATTTCATGCATATTTTACATTTTAGTGTAGTGACCAGACCACTAACCCATGTCTTAATATATGGTTTTGACTGATGTCAGGTCAGTTTAATGACAGACACTTGTGTGTATTATGGATAAATGGTGATTGTTAGTTAATTGGAAATAGTGCAGAAGCAACAGGGATGACTGGAAGCTTGATAATTAGCAGAGCTGATTTAATAATCAGTATTAATGATTCATCAGTCAGTATTTCTTTCAATCGTTATACCTCATGGAGGAGGTTTTGAGCAGCATGTAAGTAACACGAGCAAATGGCAGGGTTTTTTTATTTGGACAATTACGAATAAATAAAATGTAATATTGTTATGAAATTATTATGGTAATTATTCAATCTAGTTAAAGACAAGCACCATCTAGTGGTCACACAGACCTGGTCAAACGTGAACAAACTAATATCCCTTGCGTTTCAGCAGAAGTTGTATAAAACCATTTCACGTTTAACGACTTTGTACTAAAAATAAAGCAATACAACAAATGCATATCTTGTATATGTATTTGTTCATTACATAAAATACAAACTACAACAGTTGATAACCAAAATTGTAAGGTTTTTAACAAATCAAATAACACAGTGTTCAGTAATTTTGAAATATGAGCAAAAAAGCAAAATTTACAATGACTGCTGCATGTCTTCAATCAAGTGCTCTTATTCAAGATTGCATTTCTAATAATTTAAATACAAAATAAACTTTTTTTCTAATTAGGAATGTACCATTGGTGTATCATGTACAAATATAAAAGCATTATGCATTACATTGCCATGGCTTATTTCAAAATTGGCATATAGTTAAGCTGTGTACAGCATTTAGGGTGCAAAATGTGTGCATGGGCATCCCAGAGTGCTACTGATCGCTAGCATATTTGCATCTGTAATATGTTTAGTCCGCTGACATGGCTCCCAAAGGCAGACTGGCCCTGCCCACACAAATGGGGCTTGTAGGAAAATGAATTCTCCTGATTGAAGAACTCGAATGGAGTTATGTGGGGTTCCAAAGCACCCACATAATGATGAACATTCCGCTGATTGCGACGGCTCCCGTGGAAACAGCATTATAAGGCATTGCTCTGTTTATCACGTCCAACATCATGGAAATACAAGTTGGCACAGATACACAGCAGAACGATGGAACAGAGCATGTAGTAGATCAAGTTGCGAAACTTGGGCTCCAGATCTCCTTGCCTATACCAGTATATCTGCGAGAGAAAGCCACGGATGTGATTTCATTGCATGCGAGACCATTTATTTCACTGCGGCACCGTTTGAACAATTAAGCATAATGCCTTTTAGATCATATTGAAAGTTCTTACTCACCAGAACCAACACTGAACCGCAGACTAGCATGATACAGATGGCAAAGAATATATTCAATGGCTTGGGAGGAAGAGATGGGAAGACGAATGAGCTAATGATGGTCACCTGAAAGAAATTTCAGGGTTAATAATCACAATTTGATTGACCGATATGTACAGAGATCTTTATGGTAAAACTCACCAGAACGAGTAAAGACGCGAGTCCACCGATCACTAGATTGATGATTCTATCCTGAAAGACGAAATAAAAAAATATAGCTGTGTAGTTGACAGAAAATAGCTGCACTTAAAATAGCTTGATCTGTGGGTATTTCTATCCTAATTAATTTTTTCACTGAAGAAAGCAAATATGGATAGAGTCTAGATAAAGTATTAAGTTAAAATGCCTTGAATACCTTTTATTTTTTTACAAACAAGCATCTTTTCACTTAACAAGACATTCATTGATGGACTGGTGGTATTTGAATTATTTGTGAATTACTGTGATTTAAAAAAAAAATCTGATAGTTTAGACTCTGACGGCACCCATTCGCTCCAGGATCCAAATATCCAAAGATTTCTCCAGATCTGTTCTGATGAAGTAACAAACTCGTCTACACATTGGATGGATTGAGGCTGAGTACTTTTTTAGTGAACTACTGTATTCCTTTAATCTAAAAATGAACTCTTTTTTTTTTTTTTTTTAAATGTAGTAATCCTCCTGCATAATCCACAATGTGACATTTACCAAGCAAAACTTCACGGTCCTAACTTAACAGGTGCATTACCCTGGCCGACGTCTCCCCGAACAGAGGCCTGTTGTCCATGCCGCTGGTGCCATAGGTGCGTGTAGTGAAGTCATCCATGGCCAGAGCAATACACACACCCTTTTCTGATATCTTCTACCAGCAGCTCCCCCTTTGGAGCGGAGGACAGCAGTGCATGTCCGCTGCTCTCTAGGTTGGTTTTGCTCCTCACAGCAAGAGATTTAGAAGCAGAACATAGTCACGGTCGGGTTACCTAGAGATTTAAATTATGAAAACATTCACTCAAAAATTCATGGCATGTCAAAGTGTGTGATATGAACTAACAAATGCAAGATGATCGGTCACAAACTTTGCTCCTTTTCCCATGAATCCAAAGATTTTTTTTTTTTTTTTTTTTTTTACAATGGTGCTTCAGAGTAACACAACAAGCTTGCCTTTCTAATAATCAGCCCAAGGGTCTGGAGTTGATTCAGGCAGACTGGATCATGAAAGCATATGAACAGCCTTAAAAATGTGTGATCGGTCATGTGAGAGCTTGATCTTGACGTCAGCGCAGAAGGAAAGAAGGCTATGCTCGGGTTTATAAGGTTTTTGGATTACGCAGAGCCCTGCTAGTGATGATTTAACCATATAGTCACATACAAACATAACATTTTTACATTTTGTCACAATGGGTCACTAGAAAAGACATCCTTAAAGAGACAGTTTGCCTAAAAATGCAACATCTGTCACCATTTACTCCTTACATTACTGTTATTAGTTTTTTGTTTTGAAGTAAAATAAGTTTGGAACAAAACCGAATAATAATAATAAGCGGTTTTGGATTAAGTATTCCTTTAGATGGTCTTTAAACTATATACATGTCTTTGTTTACTTGTTTTTATACTTCTTTCATTTCCTACTGTACAGCTAAGACTGTATCTGTATGTGTATGTGCATTAATATAACCAATGGGAAAAAAACTATATACATAAAATTATGTACACGACCTGCAGCACATTACCTCTCAAACCGATGCAAATCTTCATTATGATAGTGTCAAAAAATTCCGGATGCAGCTCGTGTGAAAAGTTATCCAAGTATGGAAGACGATGATGATCTCCAGACTATTTTCAGCTCTGTAACCAAATAAAACAAATGGACCATTAGTGTCTAATGTCACTTGCATTCATTTCCTAGTATTGATTGTTCTAGTCCAGATTCTTCTCAAAAAGGTGGCCTGTCTAAATTTGCATGGTGGTAACAAAACAATCATACATCTCTATCAGATAACCACATTCATCTAAACATCTTATCAGTACAGCAAACGACTTTATTGCTTTGACTGTAATGTATCAGTGCAGGTGCATTATCTGGTTTTTGTTTATATATGCATTTACATACTGATCAATAAAAATCATCCACTAAACTGTTTTTCCTTTTGATCTTACAGCGCGTGACAGCTAAGCGCATTGCTTTCAGTCAGAAAAAAGTACATATGATCACAAACTGTTTGTTGTTGTAAGATTAATATAAATAAGTCATGAAAAAGCTAGCGTTAACGAGCTAATGTGAAAGAAAACAAATCATCTGACCGCCACAGATGAAATTAGAGTATAATAAAATGCTAAACTTGTTGAACTTACCCCTATTTGAGAAACAGTGGGATTTATTGATCACACGGGGGTGTTTTCCGATCGGAGCATTATCCGCATGACTTCAAAAGATCAGTTGTGACGACTCGCTACATGAAAGCGGAAGTGACGTCTTCTTAAAGGGCCATGCGGTCCGTTTGTTTATTTAGTGAAGGCACAAACCTTAAATTTGGTCAACAAAACAACTGAATCTAAATAAAAAACAATTTGAAAGAAAATGTATTGCAAATAATAGCACGTCAATGTCAAACACATCAAAAATAATCATCCTTAATAATAAAATGGGACAGGATTTTCATTGGATTTTGATGATGAATACTTAACTTATTTCCCAAAATGAATATTGTCCTATTGTGTTTTTTTGTTTCACTGCTATTTAATTGTCTCAACCCAAAGTTCTTGTATTATTTTGTTATGCTAGATTCATACAGTCTCTCATTTCCAATGGTGTGCTGCATAGCAAAAAAAGAACAAACCACACACACACACAATTCTTATTTAAATAATTTCTTTTAATTAAAAATTGTACCAAGACTTAGACACAATGAACCAACTCTGATCATGCACTTTTGTAAAGCCACACAATGTATTACAAAACTTAAAAATAGAAAATGACATAAGTGCTGGCTAGGTCGAAGAGCTGTCAGTACGCGTACACCTTCACTTTATGGACCTCTCGATCTTCACACTCCCTCTTTCTGTTATAGTAGTAAAAGGTGTTATCCCGACGCTGAAGCTTCTTCACAAACCCAGTGTCCGGCCAACGGTCAATCTGAAAAGACAGCACAAGCATATTCAATAGAAAAACATTGAAATTATAAACTGTAAGCTGTAATTAGGTATTAACCGGGAAAGCAGAAACACTGTAAATAATAAAAATATGGCATAAAGCACAAAGTTTACATATTTTTTTAATAGTGGGGGCAGGACACTAGGTTATTTATGTAAGGATTGCAAAATAAAGTAAACTAGTATTTTATACCCCAAAATACCCAATCTATATATATATATATATATATATATATATATATATATATATATATATATATATATATACACACACACAAGGAAAATATAAAATATATTGCATGCCATTCTGAATTTTTAAATACTGTTTAAGCTTTATATAATGTAATAATTTCTAATATTGTAGTAATAGAACAAAAATGATCATAAGTGGATACCTCAACTTGTTTGATTTGTCTGTACTCCATCTCATCTCTGTATCCAGCTTGTTGAAATCTGTAGAGGTTCTCAATCTCTCCTGTCCAGTGCTTTGCTCGGCTCATGGACTTCGGCTTGGCGTTGTTATCCAGTAAAACTGAGCAGGACATCATTTCTGCGTGTGATAAACACATCTCAATATTCTCATTTGGTATGAATACAATTTCACTACAAATTAGTACAAAATAAACTCATATCAATTCCTCGCATACGACAATAATACAGCATGCACGAAAAAAATAAGTTACGTTAACGCTCATCTATATTTACCAACTTTGACAGCTGGGAATCGAGTCAAATTCACTCAGAGCACGTCTTGCACTCTGATAATAAATGACAACGCGCTCATAATGTTTTTAATACTTACATCGACGTGTGTGACAGACGACTGAATTGTCAACATGAACAATCTCGCGCATCATTTGTTTCCTAGCAACATCGCTTTAAAAAAAAGCTTGAGGGTGGAATGGCCAAACGAAAGCACACGCGGAGTTACGCTGTTTGGTCGGCCAATAAATATTATACAGGGAACTTGTTTAGTAGAAACAAACTAGTTTTATTTACCACACTTTGTTAGCATTTTTTCCTCAGTGTTAGATTTAGGATATACCTACTAGGGTGACGTTTTGCAGTTTTTTTCAGGATTGTTCACAGTCCAGTAGATGTCGCTGTACTATTCACGCTATCATATTACAGATGTTTACTTCCGAATCACGTGGTTTCGTGCCAAAGCGATGCCAGGAGGAGGACAGACAGATGCAGGGGTGCTGCTTCTCGCCCAGATAGCGTTAGGGCAGTGATGCCTTGAGCTCTCAGCTGCTTTTTGAGTGTTTTATCGGCTCAAACTCAGTGAAATTAAGTTAGCATGAGCTCGTTTGCTGGTCGCATGAAGGAGTATCCCACCATCTCCCTGGACCGGTTTGACCGGGAGAATCTGCACGCCAGAGCTTATTTTCTCTCTCACTGCCATAAAGGTGCCTGTATAATGGTTATTGGATCTATGAAGTTTATGTTGTGCTTGTTTTGTTTTACGTTATCTGTTGCTTATATCTAATAGATCACATGAAAGGTTTGAAAGGACCTTTACTGAAGAGAAAACTGAAGTTCAGGTGAGTGTAGTATATATTTCAACACGTCATATATGAAACATCACTTTATAATTAAACATTTATTATTTGTTTAAAAACGTTTACGTAAAAAAAAAAACTCTAGTTTCATGTACTATTATTTATAAACTACTGTTTTTATATGCTTTATTTTGCCCCAGAATTAAATTACTTTATATTGCACTTTTTTTTTAATTTATAAGTGGCCTATTTAATATTTGGCCAGTATTTTTTTTAAATATGTGTTTGTGTATTCTATTTTTATTCTATTCTAAGAATTTAGTAGCAGTTAAATGCGTTATTTAACAAATCAACTCTTTTTTAATAGATTTGTTAATAAATGTTCGATTTTAAAAAACACAAAAATGCGTACACAAAATCTGACTTCATTGTCTCCATTAGTTTAACAGTTAAGCTGTACTGTTCATTTGTCACAAAGGAGCTCCTCCTTAATAACCCCAAATATGCATTCTGGGAAGATCATATTGTAAGTACCGATCTCAGCTATGAAATTACTCTATAAATGGTTTTGTTAACCGTTAACTGAGAATCTTTGCATACTAGGTCCCCCTGGAACTAGACAGTCCAACTCACATATCTCTGATAGATGAAATGTCTGGAGAGGTGAGTGTATTCTTTAGTTGGTTGTTTAGAGTGTTTTTGAGTTGATCTGAAGTTGTATTTGTTTTTCTCTTCAGTCAGAGGATGTGGTCGTTACTCTGCTTCCAGCGGGACACTGTCCAGGATCAGTCATGTAAGCCACCTCAGCAAAATAAGAGCATGAACATGCATTAAGCACATAAATAGAGCGAGTGTTTTTTATATTGACTTTAAACACAGGTTTCTGTTTGAGGGTGCTCAGGGAACAGTGCTCTACACGGGGGACTTCAGACTGGCTGTCGGAGACGCAGCTCGCATGGAGTACTTGCACTCTGGAAACAGGTATTTAGATATCACGGATTAAAATAAGTATAGCACATTTTATATAACAGTAGCATGCAAATGTTTGTGTTGCAGGGTGAAAGACATTCGGAGTGTGTATATCGACACCACATTCTTCGATCCCAAATATCATCAGATCCCCAGCAGAGTAAGAGTTTACTCACCTGTATTATATCATACAGGCTTGAACTTGTTCGTAAGGTCCATTCATAACTTTTTTCTGTTTTAGGAGGCTTGTTTGGCAGGGATAAAGCAGCTGGTCCATGACTGGATCTGTCAGAGTCCGTACCATGTTGTTTGGTTAAACTGTAAGGCAGCGTATGGTTACGAATACCTCTTCACCAATCTGGGACAAGAGTTCAACACACAAGTCAGATTTCTTTTCCTTTTTTTAGTATTTTTCTTTCCAGATTGTTTTAAACGTTAACACTGTGTTTTCTTCTATTATAGATACACGTGAAAAGCTTGGATATGTTCAAGAAAATGCCTGAAATTCTGTGTCACGTGACCACCGACCGCGCAACACAGATTCACGCTTGTAGGCACCCCAAGGTAACGCTCAACCTTTGCATAATGAAACCATCGTATATGTCCCAGACGGGGTTCACAGTGCTGGTTTTCACAGGATGAGGAGTTCTTCAGGGCAAACCGGTTACCGTGTGGCTCCACGGCTCCAGATGGCGTTCCTCTAAGCATAATCAGCATCAAACCCTCAACCATATGGTTTGGAGAACGGACCAGAAAGACTTCTGTCATTGTCAGGTGAGTCACAAAGCATTAATATAAAAATCCCAGATAATTATTTTCATTTAATGGGTGATATCAATTGTTTTTTTTAATCTTATTTCACATAGTAAAAAAAAGGTGAAAAGTACAGTATTAAAGTACAGTGTTCAATCTAATCTTTAAAATTTAGGTAATGGTACAGGAAATCTGAAAGTAAAAATACAATAAAATTTGCATGTGACTACTTGTATATATAAAAATTATATATATATATATATATATATATATATATAAATATAAATAAACAAACGTGTGTGTGGGAGTGAGTCGGACCACAAAATCAATCATAAGTGTGTTTTTTTTAATTGATTTGTATGTCATCTGAAAGTTGAATAAATAAGGTTAGGACAATATTTGGCTGAGATTGAAACTATTGAAAATCTGGAATCTGAGGGTGCAAAAAAATATTTTGATATTTATGAAAGGAAATTTATTAAATGTCTTCCTGGAACGTGATCTTTACTTACTATTCTAATGATTTTAGCATAAAAGAATATATTGTTGGCTATTGCTACAAATATATCTGTGCTATTTATGACTGGTTTTGTGGTTTTTATTAAAATTATTTATTCAGTGTCTTTCTTTTCAGGATGGGAAGTAGTTCGTACAGAGCATGCTTTTCTTTTCATTCCTCTTATTTGGAGGTGAGAGAAATCCCACCGTGAAGGATATTCTTCAAGTGACACACCTTTCACAGTTTGCGTCTTGTAATCCTGTGTCTATTTCCCGTGACTAGGTTAAGAACTTTCTCTCCTACATCTGTCCTGTCAACATCTATCCTAACGTCATTCCATTGGGAAAGACACTGGAGGACGTCACGGATCTGTAAGGACAAACCTTTTTTGGAAATGTGTTGGCATAAGACTTTAAATAATTACTATAATTTTTTTTTTGTTGCCCAAATTCAGGTTGAAGCCATTGTGTAGAAAACAGTCTGGAAGAGAGGAGATTGTTTACAAACCTCTAGGGGCCCTCAAAAGAACCAGAAAGAGGTGCACATCAGAAGGTACGAGTAGCTTTCATTATTAGGATAAATTCTACTTTGCTTTTAAACGTATGCTGTATAACTTTCCTTTAAGACTTTAGCGGTGATGAAGACCTGTTTGAGGAGGTTTCCACAGCTCCAAGGCGGCGAAAAATGACACTGACTGATCTGACCAAGGTTGACGTTATCGAACAGCCTCACAGCCCTAAAAAAGATTCTCATGATACGAACCAAAAGTTTTCCTTCATAGAACCCTGTCTTGCCTCACACTCCTCCAATTACATGGACTGCACTGAGTCAAATGACGACGACGACGACGATGATGACAATGACGATACCGAGCAACCTCCTATACCTCACCCATCTGATGCTGCTCCACCTCGCACAGAAATACCATCCTCAAAACTCACTCAATCAGACCCATCCCAGTCCAAAACAGCTCTGCCTTGCTGGCAAAAGTTCTTCAAGGTGGAACCAGTGTTGACGGATGAGAGCGAACTGGATAACAGTCAGAACAGCCACAAAACTCAAACGCTCTCCACCGAAAACACAGCGTCCCAGTCACCCGAGCTGTTTCAGGATGGAGAGGAGGATGACAGCAGCTCCATTCACTTGACTTCATCACAGTCCACTCATATATCAGACGCAGAGATGGAGAGCCTCAGTCAAGTGGACACCGTTCTTGTCCAAGTGGATGAAAGTAAGGCCGGTACTAGTGGGACCAATGGTGAGGCGGTGTCAGATGTGACTGACAGCTGTAACGTCAAACCCAAGAAGGAAGAAGACATGGAGCCCAAATCAGACTCGCAGGTATCATCGGATTTTGAGCTTCCACCAACACCAGGGTCCAAAGTCCCACAAGCAGAAGACCTGAAGGAACTGTACAGGAAACTGGCAGCAGGGGAGGAATTGGTCACAAAACAGATTTTTTGATTTCATGTTTGAATATTAATTTTTGGTTTGTTGTGCGACAGCTTACCTCATGAAGATTTGGATCTTTATAAGTGCTCAAAAATTCAGACTTAATAAACTTAAAGCTCTCAAGCAAATCCATAATGTTTTAAATATTGGTGAATTAAAACTAAAGAGCTGTTTATTTAATTGACATAAAATGTAAATATTAACGTTGATTTATTTTAGTTGCAAAGGCAACATGTAAAATTTTCGTTTAGTTGAAGAACTAAAAATAATTTAGCTTTATTTTATTTCCGTTTTGGTTATGTAGTAAAAAAGAAAAACTGATTAAAATATTGAATGTTTATTTACTGTACATACACACCGTGTCTAAATACACCTGTAAAAAAAAGGTTTGACGATATGTAAAAACATTTGCCAGCAGCAAGTATCTGTATTGACCATAAACTCAAGGTTTATTGTGTACTGTGATCTTTATTGTGTACTAGTTAAAGTTGACAAATATGGAGAACAGCTTTTAAAAAAAAAAAAAGAAAAACTTGTTTGCACCTGCTAGATGTGACTGCACCAGATTAGCATATCCTCAAGTCATCTGCACCTGCTTCTCTTCAGTCTATACAACATATGAAAGTCTCTCTTCAGTTTGATAAGGTTGTTCATGTTTCAGATGGTATCAGTTGTTTTGCTTGTCACATTAATTTCACTAATGTAATGCAAGTACATGGTAATAACAACTACAGTAATCCTGCTGGTCACAGACAGCAGGCTTGAAAAATAGTACAAGATGACTTCTGTTAAAAAAATAAAACAAGACAAAACACCCACTCATGACAAAGAACTACTTGTTTCCTCTTTTTGACATGAATGGGTTATTGTATGGCAGAAGTTGTATAATAATTCTAGAACAATATGAGGGTAAGAGAATAACAGCTTTCTGGGTGAGCTATTCCTTTAACTGAACAAGAACTTGAACTTGTTTGTTTCAGTTAAGGTCTAGAGGAATTTAGAGCAGTGGGATGCAGGTGTTTAGGTTACTGTATGGATTTATGTTGACAGAGTGATTTAAGGTTAAGATGCTGCAGCAGCCATTTCTATGGTAATGGCCTCAGATCTGCCGCTGCCCTGCTCTGTGCAAGTCACATGCAGTGAACCATCCCTAAAAAAAAAAAAAAAAAAAAAAAAAAGACACATCAGAAAGAGTTCAAACAAGGATATGAGCTTTATGACAGAGTTGAATGTGGCTGATATTTAGTGGTATATACTAAATTTATGGTATATGCACTGTGTAATTACACAAACAAAATAACAGCAAAAAACTGCTACAACAAAATAATAGTCAATGTTTGATGTTTAAGAAACAGTAAGTTTTAACTTAAGTTTTTGTAACGTTAAAGCCTCATGTCTGCATTTATTTGATTAAAATTATTGTGGATCGCGATTAATTGCATACAACATTTATGTTTTTGTCTGCATGTGTGCATGTTCACAGTTTATATTTTGAAATGTATTTACACATGATTTATATTATAAATAACTTTACGAAATATATGCATGCGCATATATATGCACACGCACTATATAAAGCACACATTATGTAAACAAAAACTTAATTATTTGACAGCAGTTTTAAAAATACAAAGAAAACTGTAATAATATGAAATATCACAATTTAAAATATTTTTTTTTATATATTTTAAAATGTAATTTATTCCAGTGATGAATGTGATCCTATGATCATTACTCCAGCCTTCAGTATCACATGAGCTTTCAGAAATCATTCAGACATCCTGATTTGCTTCAAGAACCCTTTTCAATTAAATTTTTTTTTGTCGAAAATGTAATGTTTTTTAATAAATAAATAAAACAATTATTTTTAATAAAACAGTATTTTTCTTAATCTTTTGAAACACTATAAAATGTTTTACTCTCACTTTCGATCAATATAATGTTTTCTAAATATATGTATTCATTTATTTGTTTACCTCTTCATTGTCAGCACTGTGACAACATCATGTAGCTCCTCTTTAGGTTCCAAGTCTCTAAGTACGATCTAGAAAACAAAGATTCACATTTAAAATTTAATAACTTTAAGGAATCAATCAAAATGCACAATGCAAGCCGAATATCTCATTTCATTTTAGGTTTGCTCTGAAATGTCCGTTAAAAGTGTGCCAACCTGTGCAATTGGTCGCTGTGCCTGGTACAGCTCCAGACTCACTGAAGACAGACTGCCAGGACCCTGCAGCGTGTGCTGGCGGCGGGCAGGGAGAGGTGTGCCAGATGGAAACAAAACCGTGAAAACCTCCATTCCGGAGTCATCCACTTCCTGTAAGACCAAGACGCAAACTACTTATCAATGGTGTTCTAAAATGGCATAAAATGAAGCTCTATTGATGGTTTGAAGCTCCGCACCTTAACGGTGATGTCGCTGGCACAGCAGTCCACAGTGATGGAATCTTCTCCAAGTGCCAGGCTGTCTTTTCCCACCAGGATGCCCGCCTGCATGGCAGCACCGACCGGAATAACCTCATCCGGGGGGATGGAGTTCAGCAGCTCCACGTCTGGGAACAAATCCCTGATCATCTGCTGCAACTTGGGGATACGAGCTGATCCTCCACATAAAACCACCTTAGACAAGAAAGGCCTAGTTTAAGGTTTTGGAATGACATAATTGCTATAATTTTTGCACCCTCAGCTTCCAGATTTTCTAAATAGTTGTATCTCGGCCAAATATTGTCCAATCCTAACAAACCATACACCTCATTTATTAATTTTTCAGATCATGTATAAATCTTAATTTCCAAAAATTTACAGTTATGCTTGGTTTTGTGGTACAGGGTCACAAATAATCTACTATTTGCCCTAATAATCTACCTTAAAATTAAGGTGCTTAAAAAGGTTCTTCACAGAAATGCCATAGAAGAACCATTTTCGACTATAAAAAGAATCATTCAGTCAAACAGTTTAAAAAAAAAACAGCAACATCTCTTTCTATCTCTTTTTATAATCTGAAGAACCTTCTTTTACCACAAAGAACCTTTGTGAAAATTCTTCAGATAATAAAGGTTCTTTATAGAACCATTCAGATAAAAAAAAGCTTCTTCTGTGGCATTGTGAAGCACCTTCAGTTTTAAGAGTATATTAAACACCTCTAAAAGGCTCAGTAATAATCACAAAGATTTTAGTATGCATGGATTTAGCATGCAATTGAGATGCACATCTACAGCTCCCTCTAATGATCACACATTTGTATTAAAAAGATGTTTTACCTTGTTGATGTCAGAGGTGGGCAGGTTTACTTGCTCAAGAAGACTTTTAATTGGCTGAATGCTCTTATTAAAAAGACTGGAGCATATTAGCTCAAAACGGGCTCTAGGACAGAAGCATATGAGACATGACATGAACAAAAGGATCAGCTTTCTTTATGATACTAATTTTGAACTTAATCTCACCGTGACACATTGCACTCAAAATCCATGCCATCGTAGAGCGAGTCCACAAAGCAGTTTGCACTGCCCAGGGTGGAAAGAGTGTGTTTGGCCACATCAGCGCTATTCATGAGCTTTATCATCGCCCTGGGGTTACCCGTCACATCCTGTTTAAAGGTTCTGGAGACACATGACAAACACACAATAGGATTTAAAACATACATGTAGCGGTGGGAAATATGAACAAAATCTGGAGTCAGTTAGACTATTTTTTTTTTTTTTGTTAGAAATTAATACTTTTATTCAACAAGGATGCATTTAATTGATTAAAGGTGGTAGTAAAGACATAATATAATTTCTCAATTTCTGTTACATTTACGTTTCACAGAAATGGATAAAAATAAGAAATATTTCCAGAGCAGCATATTAAAATGATTTCTGAAGAATTACATGACACTGAAGACTAAAGTAGTGAAGCTGAAAATTTTGTTTTACCCTCACAGAAATAAACTACATTTTAAGAAATATCTAATTGTAATAATATATTTCAAAATATTAAATGTTTTAACTGCAAAAGAAAAAAAACATTCTGAACGGCAGTGTGTTATATATATAGCATTATATAGCCATTTAGGTTCAATATACATTGGTGCATTATTCTTACAATAGTATATTACATATAGTAAAAAAAGTATATTTTCTGATAATATAGTATAATAAATTGCAAACAATTCAACATAAATAAATAATATATGTAAATGAAAAGACAATATTTATCAGTGATTGTTTTTTTTTTTCTTCCCCAAAACACAAGTTGCTTTGTATTATAAAAACAAAATACTTTAATTGCTAAAAGTTGTGAAGTTGCTTGGCAACTGCAAACAACCTACAGTTCACAGTGTCCCTTCCATTCCAAGTCAAAGCACACGCTTCAAAGTTAAATGTGAGATATCTACTGACTTTTTGAACTCTGCGGCGAGGTGCTGTGCGAGCTCATGTGTGAAGCTCTCTCCTCCAGTCCTGTGATCCGTCTGTGTGGCGAGGACTCGGTACATTCCGCTGTTCACCTCCAGGACGGTGACGCTGAGCGACGTGCCCCCGAGTTTGTACACCAGCACATGACTGTGAAGGAAAACAGAAATGAGAATGAGGCTTTTAATCTAAAATAAACCATTCATCAAAAAAAAAAAAAGAAAAAATATATAATCAAAAGCTACCTTTTTCCTAGCGGTGAGTCCTGTCCGACTCCATAAGCTAGAAGAGCAGCAGAAGGTTCGTGGATCAGCCTCAGCACATTGAACCCGGCACTTTCCGCTGCCTGCCTACAACACAGCACTGACTCTTATAGAACATCATTTAAATGAATTTGCATTCATCTCAAAATCTACAATGTTTTTTTGTTTTTTTTTAAAGACAGTACCTGAGTGCATTCTTCTGCATCTCTCCGAATTCAAAAGGCACTGTTATGACAGTGTCTTTCACATCCGAACCCAAGGCTGACTGGGCCGTCTCTGCAGGAAACATAAAACAATTATGACTGGTTCATGTTAAACATAATACGAAAAGTAATGAAGGGTTAAGACAGTACCTTTCATTTTATGGAAGATCAATTTAGCTACATCTTCAGGTGACACATACTTGGTTGTTTCCCCTGTGTCGATTTCATATCTGGGCAGGTCATTCTTATTGACAACCTAGGAAAGAAATAGGGAATTATATACCTTTTAAAGGAGCAGGAGGCTTAGTTTTAACAGTTGCTGCATTTTAAAAAGAACAGCATGTACTTACAACACATTTGCTTTCTTCTTTGTGTGCCTGAGCATCTGGGTCATCGTAGCTGTCAAACACGTAAGTGCAATGAATTTTATATTGTGCTTAATATTTATATAAATGCATTATTTTTAAGCTATTGCTAATTCGACTGGAATATATTATTAACTTTATGCAGCGATTTATATACAGAACAGTGGACTGTATAACTGTGTAAATAAAAATATTAAAATATTCTCAGTATAGTCTAAGAAGACAACATGAAAAACCTACTGTCTGCCCAGGATCTGCTTCACTTTGACAACTGTATTGGTGGCATTTCGTATTCTGCCCTGCTTAGCAGCGATTCCCACTATCTAAAAACCAAATTAATTAAATAAAACCATCATATACAACCATATATGACCAGACCGGTCTGCTGGCAGGATTTAGAAGTGTTTGGGCATGAGCTCATCCATCTCAACCCAATTCCCAGCATTATTATATTATGTCATATTATAAAATTACGGAGCAATAGCAAATCTACACATCAAAACAATGCATGCAACACAGCTATTAGGAAAAATTAAGCACACTATGCAATAAAGAGACAGCACAATATACAGAATACAGTCACAGCTTACATACTATTCACTATTTTACTACTACAAACCGTATCTCTAATGTATTTATTTTTCGCTTGATTCTTTTCCTTACATATTCTAAAGGCTCCTTCTGTTTTTGGAGCTGATGAGAGAGCTAAATTATTATTATTGCCTGCAATCTTATTCTCTAGATGTCCATCATGAGACAATTACCTGTTCAGTGTCTCTGTATGCGACCACAGCTGGAGTGACTCTGTCCCCTGCATCATTCGCCACAACATCTGCTCGCCCATCCTATGTGAAAACAGTTAACTTAGTCTTATTATACGCTGTTTTTCATCTGCTATGGTTTGTATGTCACATAAATATTTACTTAGCGACACAAACAAAACCTATTAGATATCCTATTTTGTTGCCGACATATCTGCTTTGAATAAAGAATATAAAATGATTTATACTCATTAATAATTCACCTTGAATACGGCAACACAGGCACATGTGTATCCAAAGTGCACCCCGATGGCAGCCATGCTTCCGAAGAATTCTACCGGAAGCCGGTACTAATATGCAAACGAGAAGGATGGACTTCTAAGAGCTGTCAAATGACGGACGGCTTTTTTAGCCAATCAGAGCGCCACTGCTCTGACGTCGCCTGGAACGTCAAGAGAGCAGCGCCTGATTTAGAAACAGCTCCAAAGCAGCGCCGGTGGGTGTTGCGTACTGGGTATTGAAGTTGACTTAAAAGTGCGCACAAGCGCCTTTTAACCTCACAGAGTCATGTCTTTAACCAGCTCCTTTGCCACCCCGTTGCTTTTATGTGTTGTTTTATTCTCAGTTACTGATGCAGAAGAATGCGAAGGTGAGGTTGGTCAGCTTGGCTTGCAATGCGCATGAGCCCCTGGGTTTAAAAATAGTCACCTGGGTTATTTTGCACAAGTGCATGAGTGTTTTCACATATAAGATATTCACTGTATGAAGTTAGTATTGAAGAGGTGAGTCCTGGTTTTGGATTGCAAACAGATAACACTATTGTAATACTAAATAGCGCATGGCTTGTGCGTAATAATACAATAATAATACAATCAATGTGTGACTAGAAAACTTCGTTTATGTTAAGCATAATCATTACTAACAGGGTTTTATCAGACTTTATTAAACAATTTGAAGACATATTTAAGATTGATAATATGTAGAGATTAAAGTAAATATAACACAAGATGCCAATATCGTCTCTTAAATTAAAATGTCTTGTATTAGCACCACTTCATAGAAAATAAATCCAATTTATCGCCATTAGTTTTATTTTACAATACATGATATAGTTTGAAAACAGTGGGACAAAGTGTTTTGGGTTTTTTTGTCTTATTGTATTGTTTTCCAGTGCAAATTCTTTGCAAAATGACTGTTGTTTTATGATAAATTGATCAATTGCATGCAATACAATTCCCATAGCTTACACCTTTTTAAATATCCTTAAATCAAGACACATTTTCTTGAGATGCAAATTGAACATAAAAAGTTTTGTTTTCTGAGAAACTGAACAAAATTTAATTTATGAGTAAATCAAGAACAAATACGCTGAGCAAAATCAACCTAATTCATTGGTAAAACAATTTTCTTTCTCCACTCACAGATGTTTATGTTTTAAACATAAACTCACTTAAGTTTCTCAGAAAACAAACGTTTCTTAGTCAATTCGCATCTAAAGTAAACATATCTTAATTTTAAGAATGTTAAATGTTTGTATTAGAAAAACAAAAACCAAAATAATGAGGAAGATGCCATGATTGCATGAATTCAAGACTTTCTAATTAAGACTTAAGACACTTTTAAGATCCACAGAAACTCTGTTATATAACTAATATCGTATGAATTCGGCCCTCCAGTACGAACCTCTGTTTATTTATGTGTGTGTCTGTTTTTCCAGTGTGTGTGGGGTTTTTGGGGCGGCTTTATAACTCACTGGTGCTCAGACACACAGAATTGTCCCCAGAGCTGGTGGAGGAGGGTCTGATCAGAGCCTGCGCTGAGACTACTGGGAAAGAGAATCGACTTGTAAGAACATAAAAACAGGCACAGTTTGGTTCTTATTCTTCTTTGGTTGCTGGCCCATCTTTGAACATATAGAGATTATATGAGATATACTGAATAGTAATTGTAATTTTCTCCCCTTTCACCCCAGTGTTATTACCTGGGAGCCTCCAATGATGCTGCAGCCAAAGTGACAGGTGAGGTGAGCCGCCCCCTCAGTGCACATGTTCCTGTCCACAAAATATGCCAGAGACTTCAGCGCAGGGACGGCCAGATCTGCGAGCTCAGATACAGTAGGGTGTATTCACGTATAAGAGTCCTGAAGCTCTTCTATCTGTAGTCTCAAAGGTTTTAAAATGGGCTTTCTGGTTTTTCTGGCACAGACAGTCATGTTCTCGACTGGAGCAGGGATGCTTTGTCTAAAATGCGAGTGTTGGAGCTGAAGAGAGTCTTGGCCTCGTGGGGGGAGGAGTGCAGAGCCTGTCTGGAGAAGAGTGAATTTATCGATCTCATCCAGGAGGTGGCCCCCAAACACAGCTCAGCGCAGCACAGAACACACTCAGAAGAGTTCTGAGGGCCTCCTTGTGCTGCTCCGTGCTGGGGAGACAGAGCTCAGATGAAAGGGCCTCCTCATGCAGCTTCATGCTGGGGACACACTGCAGTCATAATAGGAGGGGCTGCACGTGCAGCTGCGCTCAGGGACACTTTTGATATTGCTCTGAGACACCTAACTTATAATGCTTTTCATAATCTTAGTTACGAGCAGCCATGTGCAATATGTGCGCATTTCCCCAGTGTCTCATTCTCCTGTACCACTGTAAGCATTTTCTCCCGCACACTCAGAATAAATCATTAAGCTTTATTAGTTTCAGTGATTAAAAGGTTGCTTGCAGAGATGCTGGTTGTTTTTTTTGCCCAACCATTTCAAGTTGGAGCTTGAGTGTCATGCTCTAAGTGTAATTATTTTGCACCAGTAACAAAAGTGAGGCCTGTTTTAGGACCATTAATTTTTTTTTGCTCTGCCGTCATGATATTATGCACATTGCCTTTTTAACTCTCATTAGCATAATGCAATCTAACAGAAACAAATCCCATTACTGAAATGCACAATATATATTTAAATTGTACATTATGTCAGCTTTTGCTGTACTTCTTTTAATTTATGCTGATTAATACTGTATTAAATCGGAAAATAATTATATTACAGTGAGAATCTAATGACAATCATTAAGAATAATGAGAAACAAAGAAAAACTTGAACAGTAGAGAGACAACGGAGGGTACAAATATGCTTGATTTAGGTGAAAATTAGGCTTCAAAGAATTTTTTATTACTCGACATCAAATCAACATCAGCTCTTCCAGCTTGACAAAATCTTTTAAGTACAAATATTCAATTTATTATGAAGAGAAATCTGGAAAAGTCAGAACATTTAACTGCCATGAAAATGGCATAAAAAAAAAACAAACTAATAAAATAAATAAAATTCAACTAAAAAGCAGAACTCATTTGCTTTATGCAAAATACCGTACATTTCTTTAGATTTTTGGGACCAGAGTTTTGAGCCATTCACCTGTGTGTGAATTTTTCCATTCAATCCAGTGTCACTCGGTATCAGACTCGCAGTTGCGTGCATATTACATAATTATATGTCGCTACCCTGACCTCTCGTAAGGATCGTATTGTTGTGACCGTCTTTCCATACACACACCGAACAAAGGCGCCCACGCAATCGTGCTGATGTTTACATCTGGCGCGTTGCCATGGCGATCACGGAACCTTTCATCCCCTGCTTCTGATGCTCCGGGATTTTGCTGACAAACTTTTTATGTCATAAAACAGAACCAATCAGCCACGAGACCATCGGCGGGGCTCGTTCTCTCTCTTCTCCTCTTCTCTCCTCTCTCTCCCCACCCCCCAGGCTTTCTCATTCACAATCCCCCTTTTTTACCATCCAGTTCTGCTGTTCTCCGGTAATAGCTGTTGAGAAGAGAGAGAGACTGTGAGTGAGATTCAAGCCTTGCCCACGCAAAGAAGTGGGAGACTGAACCTCTCCCTATGCTCTCTCTCTCTTTCTCTCTCTCTCTCACACACACACACACACACAGTCAGTGTATCATGCTTGCACTGTGTGGGCTGAGCTGAGCATTCCTGTCATACAGTAACAGTCTCTCTGCCTCCGCACTCTCTCTCTCTCTCTCTCTCTCTCTCTCTCTCTTTCCCTCTCTCTCCCTCTATTTCTCTCTTTCCCTTTCCCTCTATCTCTCCTCTTTCCTCCCTCTCTTCTCTTTCTCTCACACATACGTTCCAAATACACACATTAACACACTTATACACTTTCACAGAACAGAGAAGGACCCTCGTAGAGGAAGTCGAGATGGTGTGGAATGTGTGCCCTGGTTTTATTAGGTAAGTTTTATGATTTCCAACACATCGTTGTGTGAATTGTGTGCGTGTTAGGATGCTTAAATGACTGTTTGTTGGAAGATGAGAGTAATTTGTGTCTTTTCAGGCTCTCTGTGTGTCATGTTTAGTCAGCGCACCTCTGCGGATGCGGATATTTTCATTGGGCATCACTACAGGGATTACAGAACACTTTTCCTAACAGACAAAATGTGTGTGTGTGTGTTTGCAAGCGGATGTGTGAATGAGTGTTGCATTTACTCTATATAGGTCTTCCTCAGGCAAAACCTAATCTCTGATTTGCATAGAGTTGAATTTTGCAGAACGGATGAACGTCACCCCTTACCTTCTTTACCTGTCGCTCTCTTACGTCCTAATTTCTGTCGTGACTGAGGCCAATCTATTCAGCCCTAACGCCCACACATTAAGCCATCACATTCTGTGTTTCTTCTCCTTAATTTACTCTCTCTCTCTCTCTTTCTCTCTGCTGTTCTCCCCTTCTCAATCTCCCCTCTCTTTTAACATCTGTGTGGCACTCGCGCCTTGAGTCTTTTGCACACCCTTCAGGAGGATGCTCGCTCCAGATTTGTGCTTTGGCCCTTTAAAAGCAGGCAAAGTTTCCTGGTGAACCATTTTTCTGGTTGCCATAGTGATGAGCGAGGACTTGGAGAGGTGCAGTGGTACTGGGATGCAGTGACAGCTCTTAGCATGTGAATTCTCACACTGAGATATGGAGATGCACTGAGGCTCTGAACAGAGACGGTGATGAGGTGAGACGCCCACGCGCACACACATCATTATTGCTCACAGTGCTCTTTGGCTGATCATACTGTCCCTGGATCTGTATATAGAGGTGACAAGAGCTCCAAAGGGGGAGAAAACCATGTGGGGATGAGTGAGGGATGAAGGGGATTTGTGAGTGAGTGTGTGTGCAATGATGAATGTCGGAGTGTAGTTATTCTACGCAGAAGTTTTGCATTTAAAATTTGTAATAGAGGGTTGCTACTTTGAAACTTGACTTTAGGGGAATATAAGCCGAACTAAATGACTTGCGTATTAGGAATACATTTTAAATAATGCGTTTAAAACTTGCTCTCTTTAGAAACATTGCTCTCAGAAGGTGAGAAACATCTTAAGCGAAAATGATGTTGGTATGACATTTCAAGCTGTTTCCTTCAATATGGTTGCTATACCTCAAATTGTTTGTTCTTGCATTAATTATTATGCATGCTATTTGTTTTTTATTTACATAGATCTGAAATTGAAGTTTAAATGTAAAAGTATATTCAAATTTTTTTTTTAAGTACAGGACTATTTCAGTGACCGGCAAGGGATGATTCTAATTTAAATTTTTTTGTGTAGTTAAACGTGTAGAGATTCTGAAAATCTTTAAAAATCTGTAATTAAATTTGTAATTTATACCATTCATTTTAGGACTTTGGACTGATTGCATTAATGGCTGACGGTGCAGAAATTAATTGAATGAGTAAATTTGTGATATTGATCATGTGACTCATGTGTCACATGTTCTTACACTGAAGCTCAAGATGCTTTGTGGATCATCTCAAATCATGCTGGAGAACATCATAAAGTCTGACACAAAAGCAGCCTTTGTGCTGATAAAACTAAAGAAGGACAAACCAAATACAAAATTATTGCTAAAATTATCATATTGATAAAAGAATGTGTAATGGAAAAACATACTGAATTTGTAAAAAAAAAAAAAAAAAAAAAAAAAAAAAAAGGACAAGCCTTTGGTCTCCACTGTATTAAAACAAAAGAAAATTAATTTCCTTAAATGAAAAAAAACAAACAAATGAATGCATTTACTATATCTACTAGATTTACTAGAGCTCTCAAAGATTTTGAAAGCGGCTGCAGTCTTATAAGTTCAGTCAAGTTCTTACCCACAGATCCAGACGCTAAGGTGTGGCTTACATAACAGAAGCAGCACACTCATGTGATTTCTCCTTGATCTGATGAAATCAAAAGGAAATGAAATCTATCAGGACTTTTTGCCACTGTCATCTATCACAGCACCTTCATATGCAATTTCAAATGTCGATATATTCAGTATTAAAGAACTATTCTACAATATTAGTGCTATATTGTAATTGCATTAGAGGCCCATCTAATGTGCGGTGGAAATAGAAAACGATACTGCTCTGTAACTGCATGTGTGTGAGATTTGTAGGAAGGAGTGTGGGTGTCAGTAGCCTTTATTTCTGTTCCACATTCATGTGTGTGAGGTGAATTTTTGTATCGCCTGAGGAAAGAGTGGAGTTATCAGAGGCGTGCAGCCTTTCCTATACTTCCTGCAAAAACATCCCGAGGAGCCTCGGCCCAATCCAGCCAGGAAGAAGGGCAGGAAGTTAGGCTGAGATCACGGGAAGTAAATTACAAAGCCAGAAGGGCTTAGTATGAAAACAGGTCTAATGGAAGTTTCTGGAGACTGTAACAGTGCTGGATTAAAGAAACGATAGTGCTGCTTCGGATGTGTGAGTGTGCGTGTGTGTTTGTAAGTGAGAATATGTGGGAGTTGATTCTGTATGTAAAATTGATAGGATTATGAAGGCTTTTTTTATTTCTTCATTCAGACTGGCATCATTTTCAGTGTGACCACAACATGCTTTGATAAATGCATTATCCAGGACTATGCATAAATAAAATCTCTTATTTATTCAATCAAAGGATCACATAATCTGTTGTTGCTACATTTTATCCATATTAAATTTACAGTGACACTTAAACAGGCTGTATTAGGAATGACAGATTTGTTGACCACAACCAGAATTATTTGTTTAAGCGCAGCCTTACCTGAGGTGTTTATAGAAAGATGTTGGTGATTGGTCAAGATGCTAAACTCTGGCTGCTTACTGGTGGAGGTCCTCGAATGATGCTTTTGGTTGGTTGAGATGGTTTGAGATGGTCTGGAGACCTTCCTGCTGTAATTTCCTCTTGGTTTTCCTGCTCGGGAATATTCAACATCAGGGTTGGGCTTCAAGTGTCCTGAAATCTCAGACCACTGAGGGAGCGCCAGGATATTCGGCCCTGCTTTTTTACAAAAAGAAAGTGCGCATTGTGGAATACCGACAGTAAACCGTTGGAATAAAGACAGAAAAAGTTTGAAATATCTGCAAATTCACAGGAACCTCACATGGGAAGTCCAGGTCAAAGGTGAACTCCTCCTTCTTTCCTTGTTTTCAATACATCTAGCTTGTTAGTGGTGTTTGCTAAAGAAATATTACTATTGCTCGTTCCTACTGCTGGGGATTTTAACAAACCACTAAATATCAAAATACTAAACTTTTGTATGCAATTTGTCTGTTTTGCAATATAAGAAATATGGAACATTAAAGAGAGCATGCTATTTTATGATGAGACTTATGGTTTTGTCTGCAAGATGATAAAACTTAAGGAAGGAAACTTGCCAGAAACGTGCCTCATGGGTGGATACTACACTCTTATATAAATAAAGGTACAAAAGCTGTCACTGGGGTGGTACCTTTTGAAAAAGGACATGTTTGTACGGTATATTTTGGTACCTTAAACTAATAGGTACAAAATGTACTTTTTGTGACAGCATTTGTACCATTGTTTTTGAGTGTACTCAGTACACCCTAGCAACCACTTAACAACTTCCTAGAAACCACTCAGAACGTCTTATAGCATCTTAGGAAAAGCTGGGAACTTCATGGGAACTTTTGTTATGTTTTCTTCTCTAAACAACATTACCCTACTAAGGTACAACTAGTAAGGTAAAAAAGTACTGTATTTAAAATACATTTATTTCATACTAAGTATAGTGCAAATCTATTGCCATATTCATTTCTCAAAACTGTCTAAATTTGCTAAAATTAGGTAACACTTTAGAATAGGTCACAATTGACTTAACTATGACTTTTCCCTTAATAAATTCTTCATTTGCTGCTTATTAATAGTTATTTAGGTAGTTGTTAACTTTAAGTATAGGGAAGGATTAGGGAGGTAGAATAAGGTATTAATATACAATACACATTTCTTAAAATTAAGCTTAAAATGTGTTTTAATGTCACTATTGATCAGGAATGTGTGATCTTTGAATAAAATGGTCTCTAAACGCAAGATATAGATACTAAAGTGTACCTAAAGAATACTTGCAATAGTTCCACTTTATCAAAAATAATTCAGTTTATATTTAACTGGACTTCAGCACTAGTTCGGCACAAGTAAGCACAAAATTAGTATCAATTTAAGTATACCAGTATAATATACAAAAAGTACAACTGCAGGTTATTTTTATTCAGTACATGGATATCTAAATGTATTTGTAGTATATTTAGAATGACATAAACATATTTCATATACATTTTAGTTTGTTTATTTGTAAAAGAATTTCTATATGATTTTATGTAATTGATTATTAGTAATCACAGACTTTTTTTTATCTTGGTATTTTAATTCAGCTGAATCATAACATGCCATCTCAGATCTTAGTTAGGTTTCTGCTAGTCGTATAATTTAACAATGCTGATGCAAATGATACTTGCTCTTTACGGGGATTTTCCATCTAATGTTCTCTGTGACAATGTCTGTTACGTAATAGAGGACTTCCCTTCTGTCTCTGTGGACAATAGTCAAGAGTGTCTGAAATGTTTTAGCTTGTGTGCGATTGCATTGGAATGAGTGAGTAGGTGGACGGCTACATGTGGCCGGCTGTGATAATAGTATGGTAAAAGAATGAGGCATATTCCTCCACTGATTCTTAGCGTGGCTGAAAATGTACAAAGTATTTATCCCTCTGAAGCATGCAAAATGAATCTTTTAACTTCAAAACAATAACAAATAATTCTAAATGTTTATATCTAATCATAACAGTGCATTTTCACTGCGATAAAAGATAACAGTCATAAAGTAGGTAAATCAGACATGCTGACTGTACCAGTCAAACACAGAACATTTACATAATGTTAATTAATGGATTCCATCAAATGAATTCAGAACATTCTTTTTAACATTGCTGGAAATAAAATTCACAATAACATAACAGGACAGACATATAGAATTATGGAAAATGGTCTAACGTAATTGTCTATGATGCTTTGGATACAACATCACACCCTGAATGGTTAAATTACTTACTGTATGCTTCAGAGGGTTAAGTATTTGAAATGGGTGTCAAGAGTTCAAGAGTGCCGGTGGTTTGTTGCTTGTGATGCTCCAAACGGAGGGATGACGGTGAGTGTGTGTGATTTTGCACAGCTGTCTCTAAAGAGGAAGTGGTAGCGCACCAGAACAAGCAAAGTGCTGAGTTGCCATGGTAACTTGGGATGCAGGGTTCCCTCAATTTCCATTATTCCCAAGTGGATCTGCTTCACAGTGTCCATGGCAACCACTCACAACCAATGGAGTTCCTCTCTCTCTCTCTCTCTCTTTCTCACTGTCTCTGTCAAACTCTCTCATCCCGTTATTTTATCTAGATTTGTGGTAAAATGTCATCTCCATGCTTACGTAAAGATGTGACACTATGACATTTATGAGCCTCAAATGCACACTTCTTACTAGTTTGCAGGTAATCTAATACCAGATCTCCCAAACGCAGTACATTAGAATGAGTTTGACAGGTGCATGTTGTCTTGTAGGGTTGTGAGGCCGGCGTGTTGAGCAGAACGCACACACACTCACACACACACACACTCTCCCGGAGCATGCCTATCAGTCCACCTGCCGACGGCAAACATGAGGCTCTCGACCGGCCGCGGCAACAACACACCCCTACCAACGGTAATCACGGAGATGACAGCATTCGGGTCTCTCCTGGGACTAAATCTACCTCCGAACCTATGGAGGATCTCCACGGAAATGCAGTTGTCATCCGCATCGGAATCCCTGATCTGCAGCAAACGGTGAGAGCTCCTCATATGCATATGCAGGCTCACTCTTTTCTTTGAAATGGCTGCACTGCAGTACAGGAGTAGAGAGTGGCAGTGATTGGTACAGACCGAGTTGTTGATTCTGCGTGGGAGTAAGGGGTGTGTGTGACAGAGGCTTACAGCATGTCGTCTACATGCACGCATGTTTCTGCACAGGGATCCAGTCACTTGTGCTGAAAGATGCCGCATGCATGTCGACTGCATACATATTGTCATCCAAAAGTGGCTTGACCTTTTTTAATTGCTGAATAGATTTGCATGTGGAGCGTGTTTACATAATCTTGTCAAACACAAAAATGCAGACATACCTTTTTCTTCGGACAGTCTTTTAGGAATCCAGCGTAACACGCTGCTCCCTGTCAATGTCCAACGGGGGTACTTTGAACCTGAGTTTGTATCTTGCACTAAAGAGGTGATGAACTGAGAAATCAAAAATTCCCTTAATCTTTCGATATTTAAAAGGTCATTGCGCTGTAAAGACAACCTGTAAGTTTCAGAACTCAAAACTTTCTTGTCAGTCTAAAAACAGCTTAAAATGAAGGCAGTCTGCCAAAACAACAGCTTTTGGAATGTTCTACTCAATGATGTAATAGCGTGGATAAGCACCGCCTCCGCAGAAGATGATCAATACATGCTTCTACATCACTGCCTTTTTAGCCCCACCCACTGATTCGCAGGAGAACGCAGGTCTACACAGAAACCAATTGATAAACTGTGTTTAATTAACTTTACTTTTAACAAATTGCCAGATCGCATCAGTAAGGTCCTTTGTTAAGGATGTAGGCTGTTACACATCTGTTAGCCAATCATAGCGTTTACAAGTCTACAATCCACCACGCCTATTCAAAGAGAGCGTTCTGAAAAGGGGCCTAAAACAGGATAGAAAAAGGTTTATTACTTTTAGATTATGAAGTTTTTTATGTAAAAATCTTGATAATATCAGATCTCAGAGAGCAGTACAAAAAAAAAAAAAAAAACACAGGCAGTTCATGACCCCTTTAAACTTATAATTTTCGTCATCTGCTTCTCCTATTATAGAAACTTAAAAATACAAAATATATTTAAAGAAATAGTTCACCCAAAAATGAAAATGTTATTAAAATGTACTCACCCTTGAGCCATCCAAAGTGTAGTTTATTTGTTCATTGAAACAGATTTGGGGAAATTTAGGGGATTCTCTGCAGTAAATGGGTGCCGTCAGAATGAGAGTCTGATAAAACCATCACAATAATCCACAAGTAATCCACAAGATGTTCATCAGCTAATGTCTTCTGAAGTGAAAAGCTGTGTGATTGTGAACAAATCCATCATTAATACGTTTTAATCTTCAAACCATTGCTTCCAGCTAAAATACAAGTCCTCTATCCATAATATTGCTTTCTCCAGTTAAAAAGGCGTCTTGTTTGAATCCTTACATAATAAGGACAGATCAAGCACTGTTTATATGCCAAAACAGTCCAAAGGAAATATGACTTTCAAATAAGTCATCTTAATAATGGATTTCTTTCAAACAAACAGGCAGCTTTTCACACTCACAAGACATTTATTGATGGACGGGAGTCATGAGGATTACTTGTAGATTATGATGATGTTTTCACTCTCAGGCTGCCCAAAATGTAGTTTATAGAAACAAACTCATGTACATCTTGAATGGCCTGAGGGTGATTTCTTTTTTTAGTGATTTTTCATTTTTGGGGAACTACTTCTTTAAACAGTGCACATCTTGCAAACACCATTTCACTTCGCTTTCAGTTTATTCAAGTAAGAACAGTTTAGCACATTCTTATTGACTGATTATGAATAAACAAGAACAAATAGTACAGGCCTTGATCTCAGATAGATAAATTATTTAATGGACAGGTATTAGTTAAAATTTACTATTTGCTGCTGTAAATATTGTGGCATTTCAAGACTTGATGATTGTACAGTAAATTGTACAGGAATAATTAAACTAGTCAGAGCTGTGGCGCAGCAGT
Source organism: Puntigrus tetrazona (assembly GCF_018831695.1). Classification (NCBI taxonomy): domain Eukaryota; kingdom Metazoa; phylum Chordata; class Actinopteri; order Cypriniformes; family Cyprinidae; genus Puntigrus; species Puntigrus tetrazona. The sequence continues at coordinate 4,153,039 of NC_056702.1, read as the reverse complement.
TAGCTCATGTAATCCAGTCACTTTAAGCCTTGGTGCTCAAATAGGTGATGCAGGTTTGAGTCCAGCCTGCTACATATCCTCATAAATATCGCCTTAATATCTAATTTCTGTCAGTCTTTATAATTATGCATAAATCCCAAAATAAGAGCAAAACTAATGTAGGAGTATGATGAGTTTGTAATATATGTGTTTTCAGAAATGCCTGCGATTGGACCTTGAGGCTCCAGTGTGGGTTTGTAAGCAGCGAGTTCTGGTCACTCTGACACAAAGCCTGACCGATGTGCTTAACTATGGCCTCTACCTCCCTGCCTTTAACGGGCGCGCCGGAAAGTTCCTTGATGAGGAGAGATTGCTCAGGGAGTATCCATTCCCTACGGTCACACCTGTACCGTACCTAGAGGTGCACATCCTTCTGCACTTATTATATAATTAGGTCATGTTGCAATTATTTTCATTTACCGGTTTAATTCATTTGTGTGACTTCAGTTCCGTTACAAGAGGCGTGTTTACACTCAGAGCCATGTAGATGACAAGCAACTGGCCAAACTACACACCAAGGTAACATTTAACATTCATCAGTTTGTTTGGGGTTGGTACGGATATTTTTCATATTGAGAAAGGGCGGATTGAAAGGATTTTTAATGAGTGGAAGACTTTCTTTCAAATGAATGCTGTTCTTTTTACCCGCTGTTTCTTAAACATTAAATCAGCATATTAGAATCATTTCTGAAGCATCTTGTGTCACCGAAGACTGGAGTAATGCTGAAAATTCAGAATGAATTACATTTTAAGAATATTAAAAGAGAAAATATTTATTTTAAATGGCAATGATATGTCGCATATAATAAATATAGCCTTCTAATAAATATAGTAAGAAAATATCTTACTAACCCCAAAGTTTTAAACAGTAGTATTTAAACTTATACACAAAGCTACTGTTCTAAATGCTGAATCTTTCCCATAAAGAAAAACAAAAACAACAACAACCTTGTTATCTAAAACATGCTGTAAGCTATTTGTTTTGGTCTTGAGAAAATTGCATGTTTCTCTGTGACAGTTCTAGACACTATAAATGCCAAATAAAGTCATGGGAGCAGCCCAAGCTTTTTTTAGCCAAATAAAAAACTAGTTAATTAGAAATGCTCTCTGTCTGTGAATCGTTTTGTGCGTTTAATTTTGCTGACATTGCATTTGCTGACATGTCTTTAAAGGATGGGTTTGAAAGGGCATGCGGTTCAGGTTAGCAAAATGGCAGAGGTTAGCAAAAAGAATGTGAATTGCTTACATTGCCTTTAAAATGAACATCATCTACAGTTTGGTTGCATTCATTATTCTAAGCTTAATTATTCTAGCCAAGGTTTCTTGCAGCAAAATGTGTGACTCTTTTTTGATTTAGAATTGTACGGACTGTTCTCATTCCATGTCTTTAAGACTTACTTAAATATAACTGCATGACCTCTAATCATTTGGTTAATATCTTTGTATGTTCATTTGCTCCAAAAAACTGAATAGATAAAAACAGCAACTATCTGTTGTGAACGTAGTATGTCACTTCCTTGTATTTCACTCATTTCTGTTGCTGCCAGGCCAATCTAAAGAAGTTTATGGAGTATGTTCAACAACGGTGTGTGGACAAGGTCTGCAGGTTTCTAGAGAAAGGGCTGGACCCCAACTTTCATGATGCTGACAGTGGGGGTGAGTGCTTTTGAGTATATGGTGTGGTGTGTGGTGGTTTTTTTGTAATGAGAAGTCACAGTCCTTCATTAAATGTAAATGCATGTCCCAGTCACCTTTTCTTGGTTAAATTAACATTACGTCCACTATCAGAAAAAAAACAACAATTCTATTGTACGTTTTTACATTAATGTAATCAGTATTCTATGTATTATAGCCAAGTATGAATTTCAAGTCAAGTCTTATTTTGACATATCAGATTGGTTATATCTAGGTGTGTAAATTGATTACTAACTTTTTTATTAGTCTTCCTATCAACGTCACATTGTTAATTCTGACAGATTTGCAAATGCGCATAAACAGGAGAGGTGGGATTTATCTCATGAACCAATCGCAGTTGAACATAACCAGTCATATTCAATCTTATCACAAAAGAGGCATTGCATTTCCCCCATTAATACTCAGTTACGCTTTAGAGGACATGTTTAAAATCAATGGGCTCAAGGGAGGCTAGAAAGGTGCGGCAAGTGGTGTTTAGAAAAACATGTTTTTATAAAAATATTTTAATGTTGTCTTTTGTACTATTGGTGTTGTTTTATTTTTGTACTGCATTTTTTTTGAGGAGACGCTCTCTCCCTTGCCCCTGCAGTAGAAAGCATCTAATAGCTGCTATTTTGAACAAGACTGGGTGAGAGTCTTGGCAAAGATTATCCTTGAATAATAGTATAAATGTTGGTCTGTTCCTCACATAAAGCTTTCATACAATTTCAGAAGTCATACAATTTACTTTTATGATACTTTTAGAGTGCTTTTTGGAGCTTAGGGATATGTTTCACAATCTACTTTCAATTTGTAGAAAAGAGCAAACTGGACATTTTGCCAAACATCTACATTTCATGGAGTATACAAAATAATACAGGGCTGGAACAATACGATTTTTCATCTGACATGAAAAATAGGTGGACTACCGCTTTAAAGTTTGCCTTGATTAGCATGCTTTCGTGAATGTAAATTTAGGACAGTGCTAATCAGCAAGGACATCCGACAAAAATCAGCCAATCATTTATTCGCCGAAACATTTAGCATTTTTAATCATCTCAGCATGTGCGATGTTTCCAGAATCTCCTCTCACTCTCGTGGCCCAGCTGGACACTTGTGCCGATCTGATTAAGGTGTTGAGGAGCGGAGGAGCCCATCTGGACTTCAGAACCAGAGACGGCCTGACGGCGCTGCACAAAGCGGTCCAAACGCACAACCATGTAGCATTGACTGTGAGTTGATGCACTTTCCCTCCCACACACACAATCCAAAGAAAGACTCATCCTTACACAACTCATCACAAGCTGTTGGGAGCCTGTGCACATATGTCCGTCATATTTCGTGTGCTATCCGCAGACATTGTTGGATCTGGGGGCGTCTCCGGACTATAAGGACAGTCGTGGGCTCACCCCCCTCTATCACAGTGCCATGGTTGGGGGAGATCCGTACTGCTGCGAGCTGCTGTTGTACGATCATGCCCAGCTGGGCTACAGCGATGAGAACGGCTGGCAGGAGATCCATCAGGTAACGTCTGATGCTCAGAACTCTCTCATTACACGTAAGAGAGAAGAAAATCTCCCGTAGCTTGAAGTTTCATTCTCAAGCTAGACTAAATATATCCTCTTTATTATTTGCTACACCTGCAGCAGTGGGTGATCGGAGCGCGTGCGTGCGTGTGTGTTTTTGTGCCATAGGCTTGTCGTCATGGAAACGTGCAGCACCTTGAGCACCTGTTATTCTATGGAGCGGAGATGAGCGCTCAGAATGCCTCAGGAAACACAGCACTACACCTGTGTGCCCTCTACAACCAGGTACGCGCACCCACAAATACATACGCACACATTCTCCATCAGATATGCTTTCTAAAACTATATATGTCTGTACAGTTTTTAAGTAAACACTAGGGAGTATGTAGTATGCATACTTGTGCCTTTTTGTAATGTGCACTCATGCATAAAATATGAGGATGACCTGCTACATATGTCAAAATGTGTGAAAGGTAACTATAGTGAGCGGAGTTGAATACTGTAATTGCACCCGACTCCAGCTTCCTCCGCTGCTGTGACAAATGAACCCGAAGTGACATTAACTGCATTAACTTTTTTAACATCATCTGTACTCTACATTAACATGCACAAGTTCAATTTAAGTCAGACTAAAACATTAATTTTGTAATTATGAGAAAAATTAAATGCTTCGGTTTGAACAAATAGTGACAATGTTTGCAATAACTTTGATATTGTTTGGTTCATCTCTCCATACACATTTGCATTTTGCCTAAATATAGGCTACTGTGAGATTGGATATGTATTTTCAACAAAGAACAAAATATAATAATGTGTACCAATTTACTTATTCATTTATTTTTGCCCTGTAGCACACACAATTGGATTTTGTGGATTTTACAACACAGATTATTGTTTAAGATTAGTTAACTAAATTAGTTAACATGATCTAAGAATGAACAATACTTCTACAGCATTAAGTAATCTTAGTTAATGTTAAATTCAGCATTTACTAATGTATTATTAAAATCACGAGTTTTGTTTGTTAACATTAATATACTGTGAACTAACATAAAGATTAATAAAGAGTGTTTTTAGTTCATTGTTCATTGTTTGTTCATGTTATTTAACTAATTAATACACTTTCCTGTTCTTCTTACTATTTGTTTTATTACAAATGATGTTTTTAGGATCCGCTTCCTTCATCGCTTCCTCTGATGGATTTATAAAAAAATCTGTAATATAATAATATATAATAATTTTTAAATATATATTAGTCAGTATCCATACTTTGCAGTAAGCCATATGCTAGTATTTCACTGCAGTTGTATGTCGTTCAAGTCACATATAAAACATACAGGGTGTTATAACTGTAATGTCTCATGTTTTTTTTCGTGCACTCAGCACCTCTTTCTTTATTCTTTCTGCCATATCTACAGGAAGGCTGTGCTAGAGTTCTCCTGTTTCGAGGAGCAAATAAAGAAATCAAGAACTACAACAACCAAACAGCATTTCAGGTATGAAACATCTCTCAGATGTTTTGGATCAGCTCTAGTTCATTTCTTATTCCTTAAATCATGTTAAATAATACTTTTTTCCCCTTATTTTCATAGGTTGCTATCATCGCAGGGAACTTTGACCTGGCTGAAATCATCAAGATTCATAAAACCTCAGATGTTGGTGAGTCTAATAAGGATTTAGTTTGAATTGCTTGAAGCATCAGGCCTTGAATCTTGGGTCTATTTACTCAGCACCACAACACCATAATAAGTTTTCGTGGGTTGTCTAAATGAAATCAGTTCACTCCAATTCAAACCCATTATTGGGCATCATTTCAAATAAAACCTCGATTTATTATCTAGTCTAGTGGATACGCCACAAGTGCACCTTTCAGAGTAAAAGCAGAAATGACAACACAAGAGCGTTTGATCACACGAAGCAGAGTAACTTTATCACAGCCTGTGTCAAAACAATCCATAAATGCAGGATTTTTTTTTTACATTCCAGACAGATCTAGATCCCGTTCCTATCAGCGTTCTAACTTTTCAATAAGTGATGTATTTGTAGCATTTGTCATAGTAGTGTATGTGGGCTAATCTCTTTATGATTTGTGTGCGTTTCTCTTTGTAAATCTCAGTCATGCTCTGTGTGAGTCATCTGTTTGTAATTTTTGTGTGTGTTTTACGTGCTGATCTTTCTGTCCGGTCTTTGTTGCATTTGATTAACTCTCCAGTGCAAATCCGTGCTTCACGCCCAATTTGTGTGTGTGTGTGTGTGTGTTTTTTTTTCCAACTCCACAGGTTGTGGCTCTATAACACAAAACTGTGTGTTTAAAGTGGTCGTATCATGACAAAAAAACTAATTTCTTTCAGTATACTATGTCCTACCTAATCTAAAAAGGGGTGGGGGGGGATATTTTCTTATATGAATCAGATACAATTACATTTAGTTAACAAGTTAACATTTTATCATTGTTTATAAGATTTTTTTTTTTTTTTTTTTTTGCAGAATGCATAAAAATAAGGAGAATAAAATAGATTTTTTTCATAGTAACATTTAAATATATGTCTCAAAACAGTGACTGCATTGTGTATTGCCTACTCAAGCATCAATGTCTGTCACCTGTTGTGATAGTTGTGCATGACTCACACAGTCGCTCAATACCTTATTACGTTCTCAAGCATGCTGGGAAACCATGAATTTAGTAAGATTTAGTGTCCACCTTTTTCCTGTGTTTTTTTATGGACATAGCTTCCAGTCTCATCCACGTCCAGCTATTTTTAGCTGTACGAAACAGTTAGTTTTGCTGCTTGATATTGAAAATCGGTGCATCCAATCACGTTCATGTATTATCTTTATTGTGAGCACACTGGTTTGTAGTGCAATAAGTTTTACTGTTTACCGCATGTTGTTATTTTCCTTGTTATTTATCTATAGCGTCTGACGAACAAGAAGCTTCACCCATAGCATTACTTTGGTGTTCAGGAAAAATGTGGATAGAGCAGGGACAGGGACAAACTAGTTACTCGTTCACAACTATCACAAAAGACTATATAAGCAAACACTGATATGTAAGGAGACACATTATTAAGAACCAAGTATTGTAAATGTATAATTTTTCTTGTATTTATTTGTTCTTAATTTTACATTATTATTTTGGTAACACTTTACAATAAGGTTAATTAGTTAACGACATTAACTAAGAATAAACAATACTCCTACAGCATTTATTGAGATACTTAATTGTAGTGTTACTAATGCATTATTAAAATTAAACGTTTTTTTGTTAAGATTAGTTAATGCACTATGAACTAACAATAAATGGTTGTATTTTTGTTAAAATGTTAATAAAGTTGAATAAATACTGTAATATATGTATTGTTTATTGTTTGTTAATGTTAGCTAATGCATTATCTAATGTTAACATGACACCTTATTGTAAAGTGTTTTTAATTATTTTTAGGTAGCATTTTTAGGATCTGTTTTCATTAACACAGTGAAGAATATGCAGTCTTTTTTTTATAATATAATGTATGTAGCACTTCTTTTTTATTTGTTCTTCTGTAGTTTTGTCCTGTTGTTTGTAATTATTTTCTTATTCTAATTCAATTGCTGACTTGTCTTTAGTGAGCTTGAGGTTAGTTTTTTTTACACTTACATTAGTTTTTTGTGATATGGACACTGGTGACGATATTTATGCAATTTATATGCTATCAAAATCTAGATGTTTTAAAAGTAAAAATAACTGTATTGTGATATATACCATTACCATGAAATAAAATCACATGATATAAAAACTGGATCATACTTATAACAACAATAATAATAATAATAATAATAATAATAATAATAATAATAATAATAATAATAATAATAATTAGTACTAGTATTTATATCCGTTTTAATTATAATTTCTCATTAAATATTCTTGTGTTTTTTAAATCTATAAATAAATGTATAATAATAACACAAAAACTGCAAATCAATATAACCATTTAGAGCATTTACCTTTGAAGTGTTAAAGGTACAGTAGCAAAATGGCACGTTTAATGATAAAGGGACATGAAAAAATAAATGACTTTGTTTCGTATGTCAAACATTTTTGAGGTTTGATATGACCTCTTTAAAGTCTGTCTTTATTTATATTTACATCTGTAAACCATGAACCATCAATGACTTGCAGCCTATACATGACCTCCACCTGACCATTTCAATCTAAATTAATTGGACTTTTTTTCATAAAACAGCAGCCATACGCATTTTAAACCATATTTTTAACACTGGGGCTCACAGATGGGGTGCTAGTCTTCAGATTATGAGTGATTTCTCTCTATCTCAGCCTGATACAGGTAAATCTGTTCTGCTAGTCTCTTTCTTCATGATAGATTGGACATATCCATACCAGCCTCCTGGAGAGAGTTCATCCATTCGACAAGCGAAAATGGGTTTTATTCACAACTGATAGGATTCTTTGAGAATCCATTCCACATGAATTTTTCAACGATTTAGGCTACTCCTTTCTTAATAAACGGCACACCTTAGCTGAGTTTGAAATACACCTTTTCTGGAAAAATCTAATCGTGATGGAAGAAAATAAACACTGTTTCCGTGGCACTTTTAAAGAGTTGCTTTGTTTGAATGACACAGCAGGATATTAAACTGGATATTAAAAGACTGCAATTTCCAAATGGTTCTCAGATGTAAATACATAAGTTTAAAAGTGCATTTTATTAAATATAATGTGCAGAAGTAAGGGCCAAATTGTGTTACAGCACAAATACATATCATTTCCTTTTCCATAATTGATGTGTGTGGTGTTAATCTTTCGTTATGTGCACGTCTGGTATCTTCAGCAAATTTACATGGTTTTATATTACAAGCATGAAAATCAAATTGACTATAGCAATATAAATATCGCTAGGCTCTGTGTGTGTTTACGTAAATTATGCATAACTCTTTACGTGTCGTCGTCTTTCTGTAAAAGTGCCTTTCAGGGAGACCCCTTCTTATTCGTCTCGGCGCCGCGCTGTCTGCGTATCTCCACGTCGCTCTCTAATGCGATCGGCCAGTGATAATGCTCTAGATGAGAGTCTACCAGCTCCCTCTCCGGCCCCGTCCCTCCGCAGCCTGCCCCCGCTGGAGCCCGACGATACCGCCCCGTCCCAGCGCAGCCCCCAGACGGCTCACACTCACACACGCAGCCTCAGGAGACACACACGCTCTGGAGGACACCTCAGGTGCGGAGCGGTCCTTCAATTATATTAAACCAATATTTCCACAAAATGAGAGCTGTTTACCATAACATTTTGTTTAATTTAAAGTTTAAGTTTTGTTTTGATTAATACTTTTTTTCACAATTTAAATTATTTAGATGTTATTAATTTATTTACGGTTCACTTCAGGTGTGGAGTCATCCTTGATTTATAGAGTTATAAAGACCGATTTCTCCTTAGCAATGATTTTTCGGACACAAAATGAGATGCTTAACAATATATATTTATTTAATACATATTTTTTAATTTTTTGCATTTTATTTAATTTATGTACACCTCATGGGCAAGTCATCCTTGTTTGCTTTTCTATTTCAGCACAAAATTAGATATTTTGCTACACGCCCAGATTGCTCTTTTCCATAAGATGTCTTTTTTTATAATATATTTGCTTTATTTTTAGTTTTTTTTTTTTACATTTAAATAAATATATTAAAATGTATATACTTTTAAATATACTTTTTATTTTCTATTTAAACACAAAGTTCTGTATTTATCAACATGCCCCAACTGCTCTTTTCAAGAAAATAATATAAATAATATTTTTTTATATTTTTATTCATTTAGGTGTAATCATCATTTTAATTTTTAGCTAACTTGACTTATGAAACAAATCAAAAACGTTTTTCCTCCATTCATCACAATCAAGTGGTAATTGAGGTTCAGTCTAAATAATTATAAATAATAAAGCACTGATTACCTGTCACAAAAGACAATATCCACCTCAGAGTTGGTTGTTAATCATTTCTGCACACGTGTTTGCTCACCGCAGCCCTGGCAGTCCTGTACAGCGAGAGCCGAGTCCTCCTGCCGTGTCTCGAGGGCCCAAGCGACGGCTGTACAGTGCGGTGCCCGGCCGAACATTCATCGCTGTCAGCTCCCACACTCCACAGGGCGAGGGTGAGATCACACTCAACCGAGGAGAGAGGGTCAAAGGTCAGTCAGCCAGCTTCTCTGTGTGAGATGCAGCAAAAAGATCACATTATTTTTATGCTGGAGTTTGCTACGATCTGTGGCATTCTCAATATTTCTTCAACTATGGGCACTTTTGGCCCTGTGGATTTTATTAAACGAATACCATTTTAAAATTCTCTAGCCTATCGAATGTGTCTACTCACAGTGTTCAATAGCGAATATACATACATTACAGGAGAACTGTACTTTCATGAACTAATTAGGAATAAAATGACAGACTGTCTTGCAAAAGCTCATAATTCATAACTCATTTTTTTTGCCCTATATACACACAAAAAGTAATTTAATAAAATTGAAAATAAAATATTGGTTTTGTTTCTGATACACACACACACACACACACACATACACACATACATACTTTAAGGCATTCAGAAAAATAAACTAAAGTAAACTAAAAAAAAGTGCCTACCAAGAGAGATTTAATGTAATCTGCAAGTAAATAAATAAAAAAGAAAAAAAAAACAGTTAGTTTTAATATATCTGGGAAAAGACATGCCTGCAGTTAAACATCCATAAATGAGCTAAATATATGAAATACAGCATTTAACAGTTTAGATGTGTCTCCACCAGTGCTAAGCATAGGTGAAGGTGGATTCTGGGAAGGCTCAGTTAAAGGACGAACTGGCTGGTTTCCTGCTCACTGCGTAGAGGAAGTCCAGATGAGACAATACGACCCACGACTTGGTCAGTGCACATTCACACACCTGCATTCAGAAGCATTATTTTAAAGCTTTCCTCAGTTCAATGTTCAGATCTTATTGTTATTGATGTGCACACTCATCTGTTTCTCAGAGACAAGAGAGGATCGCACCAAGAGGCTTTTCAGGCACTACACTGTTGGCTCCTACGACAACTATACCTCTTACAGGTATATTCAACTAGATAAATGTATATATGTAAATCTTGAAATATGCACAGTACACATATTGTAGAAATCATACGAGTAGAGCGGTATTGCGCTTTTCCAACCATTGCCTTTCTCTCTCCTTCATCCTGAGTAAATAAAACATGGTGCCAGTGTAGAGGATTATGGGTATGGGAGGGGGAATCTATGAAGACGGTGAGTTCTGGCAGTGCAGCACATCTGACTATTGACTTCTATAAATTCACAGTGATTATGTTATAGAAGAAAAAAGTGCAACGTTGCAGAAGAGAGATAGCGAAGGATTCGGCTTTGTGCTTCGGGGAGCTAAAGGTCTGGAACGTGCTCGCATTTTTTCATTAATAACATTCACATACAAATGCAATAATTAAATGCTCTTTTTTTGTCAGCTGAGACGCCAATAGAAGAGTTCACACCTACTCCTGCTTTTCCTGCCCTGCAATACCTGGAGTCTGTGGACCTGGAAGGGGTGGCGTGGAGGGCAGGGTTAAGGACTGGAGATTTCCTTATAGAGGTTAAAAAACCTTTTGATTTATGCACACACACTAAAGCAGTGATTTTCAAACCGTATATTCAAAAACTGGTCTAAATTAATCGTTGTAATTAACAGAAAAAAACAACAACATTTAAATGATTTGACTCATCTGAAGAAGTCACATGAGATGTCTGTCGTTTGGTTAAAAATTACAAGCTCAATTAAGAAAAAAAAAACATGCATGAATCATTCATGAACAGTAGCATGCATTTAAAAAAAACGATTGGTTGTATTTCAATTTCACGCTGACGTTTTTAGACTGAAAAATGTCATCTTGCTCCTGCTGGGTTTCTATCGGCTATGTGTTACATCTGTCTCTAATTCACACATATCAGGTAAATGGGGTGAGCGTAGTAAAGGTGGGACATAGGCAGGTGGTATCACTGATTCGGCAAGGTGGAAGTCGGCTAGTAATGAAGGTGGTGTCTGTCACGCGTAAACCTGACACTGGAGACGTTGTCCGCAAGAAAGGTTCTTATCCTCATTTTATTAATGCATGCATTTTTCTTTTTAATTTGAATGGACGTCAGGAATTAGGGAATCCTGCAAGATTTAAATATCACATTTCTTGTTCTTTCTGATAATTAATTAGCCCCACCACCTCCCAAGAGAGACCCAAGCACCAGCCTGACCCTGCGCTCAAAAAGCATGACTGCAGAACTGGAGGAGCTGGGTAAGACCGATGCTCATAAAAATAAACACGGATGCACACACAAGGATTATGCTAGGTCTCAGAAAAGTCGAGTTGAAACAGATTATGTTATTATCTTTGAGGGCATAGCACAAGCTCCTTTTTTTTCCCAGGAACACTAATGGAGAAATACATGCAAATGAATGTCTTTTCTTTCTGTGAGAATGATACAGCAGTGAAAGGCGTGTGAATGATTGTGCTTTGCTCATTCATTGCTAATGAAAAGTGACCATCTATTACTCAATCTATGAGCTAAATCAGGAACTATAGATTTGTCCTTCTTGTCCACAAGCGTCAAGGAGAAGGAGGGGAGGTAAGATATGAAAGCAGTCTCACGTTAACGATGTCCTTTACTGGTTCTATATGCTGATTGGCATGTGATGTCATGGATGGATTTATCTAACCTGTTTTTTTAGCTTGTGTGTTGTTGCCTGTGACTGCGAAAAATTGTAAAGTCAAAGTATGTGTACGTGTTTGTTTTTCTTTTTGTGGATTGTATTCAGCCATTATGTATGTGTTTTGTGATTTACTTGTGACTGTATATATGTTTTCGTGTACCTTTAGACTATGTATATATTATACCCTTGGGATCTGTGTACTTGTATTTTCTGGTGCACTTGGTGACTGTGTTTGGTCTACTGTGGTTTGATCAGGAAGGACTGTAACACTGATCAAGAACGTGTATTAAGTGTTTCTGTATGTGTGTGCATCTGTGTGTATCCCTCACAGAGAAGTTGGATGAGATGTTGAGTTCGCCCAAAGAACCGGTTGTAGTGATGAGGCAGCGTCCAGGGGATTCAGACTCCAGAGCAGCCACTGTGAAACAGAGACCAACAAGTCGCCGCATCACACAGGCTGAGATCAATGTGAGCTTGATCATAATTACATTTTTTATGTATGTTATAATAATGCAAAAGTTATAATATTGTTTTAATACAAACAAAATACAAGAGCCCTTGTTATATATTAAAATATGTAGTTTCTTATATACTAAGCATTGTATGCAACAGATGGTGCATATCACCACTATAGTGCAGTAGCCAAATTGTGTCAGTAAAGATTTTGCTGCTGATCAGTTTTTGTTTATAATGCATATTGTCTTAAGTTTAAAAAATGAATTTTGCTGTGACAGCATTTTCTGTTTATTTCTTTGATCAGAATCTGTGATTTGTTTGTTGTTCTGACAGTAACTGAATTCTGGCCAGTATTTGATCATGTATTGTTTTTGTTTGTGTGTAGTCTCTGTTAGAGAGGCAAGGTTTGCCAATAAGTTCCCTGGCTGTGGACAAAAGTCACATGCAGCTGCCTCGGGGAATGTCAAGAACCAAGTCATTTGGTAATGTGTCATTAGCACATGCACAAATACAAACATTCTCACAAATGTTTCCTTACCATAAATAAACATAAAACAGTGATATAAGGGGGTATTAAAACATAATGTTCATCAGAATTTTGAGGGGCTGGTTGCATAAACTAATTTTAAAAAGGTAGGTTTTATTTTTATTTTTTACTATGTATTTTTTTAATTACTTACGAAAAGGTAGGTCTAATTTGAATCCAAAAAGTAAAGGTCAATGCACATTATATAAATTTATTGACTGTTGTGTCAATCACGTTTACACACTGCCTCCCAAATTTTCGTCTATCATTAAAAAGAAAAATCTAATCAGGTTAAATTTTCGGCATTTTCTCATTTGTAGCAAACATTTTGATAGGGCAATGCATAGCTTTGAAAATGCATACAAAAATTTCGGACTCAGACCATTAGACTGACTACCTCTTGGCTAACTACTACTTGGTCAAACTAGTTTGTAAGACAGTCTTAACACAGTATCTGTTTATGCAGCTGACCTCTTTGATCTTTATTCAAAACAATACAATCACAGTCTCATCGAAAAAATGTTTTACAGGTGCACCTGAAGATGAAAGAATCTCAGCCCTGATTGGAGAGCATCGCTTTCCGAGAAGCTCTTCGATGACTGACAGCTTTAGACAAGATAGTATTCCACCCCCTCCACAGACAGCTCCTCCACCACCTCCAACTCCCTACTTCGTAGATTCAGGGCCACCTCCATCCTTTCTTCCACCTCCGCCCCCTTCTCGCACTACCAATCAGAGCCGTTCAAGCTTCCGCCCGGGGGCGGAACCCAAACTCCATGGCCCAGTCACAACAGACCGCCAGAGAAAAACTCGCTCCATGATCATTCTTCAGGACACCACCCATTTGCCAGTGGAGCCTGCCCCTATCGCAAGACCACAAACGCCTACCTCTGGAGCGGTTCCACCTGAACGTGGTCGCAGGCGTGGACCACCTGTGGAGAATCCGTATGCTAACGTAGGTCGTCTAAGTGCAGTCTACACTCCTACCAAGCCCCAGCGTAGAAAGAGCCCCCTAGTTAAACAAGGACCAGTTGAGGAGGGAGCTGCTACTCATACTAGTAGAGACCCTTCTCCTTTGGGAGGGTCACGGATTCCCCACAGTAGCCGAGCAGAGCAGTTCCAACAGCAAGTTCTCTCTGAGCGAGCTAGAATTACGCCTCCAGGGGCCCGACGCAGACCCAGCGTTTTTCTATCTGTAGAAGGGGGCGCGACTGAGCCTCAAACAACTCCGTTACTTTCTCAGTCACACTCAGTGGATGAGTTGGCCGAGTTGCCTCCACCTGCACCAATGCTTTCCCCTGGTCCACCACCAGGGGGCACCACTTTTATACACCCTCTAACAGGTCGACCATTGGATCCCTCCTCACCTCTAGCACTTGCACTGGCTGCACGAGAACGTGCCCTTAGTGGCCGGAATACACCAACACCTACGCCATCGCCCACACCTTCACCTACTCAAGGTCGAGCAGTGGAAAGACCAGAGACTGAAGGAGGAGCAACACCACCTGCTCCTCTTGAGGCTCCTCCATCTAATTCATGGAGAGACGAACCAGTCAGCATTACAGAAACGGCAAGCCAAGTGACTAGCGGTAGCCCAGGGTCTGGACGAAGCCTGGAAGAGGTACTTGTCCCACCCAGCGTGCAAGGTGTCCAATCTGCGCTGATGGATACAGAGCATACCCCACCGGCAGTTCCACCCACTCTACCTTCCCCTGCCCCTACCCTGTCAAATCTGACTGCTCGAAGTTTGACTATGAGCTCAGAGGAGGAAGCAGAGCCTTACACAGTGACACTACCCCCTGCATTACTCTCGTCCAGTGATGAGGAAACCAGAGAGGAGCTTCGAAAGATAGGTCTCGTGCCGCCCCCTCAACCTTTCGCTAATGGCCTTCTAATTAAAGAAACACCCAAAGCCACTCTAAGCATTTCACCTAGCGGATCACGGCCATCCATTGCAAAGACCTCTTCTGGGAAAGCAAGCGATTCTACGGCAGACTCTGGGGTTGAAGACCCACATATGGAGACCACCAGTACTGTTTCCACAGTCTCCAGCATGTCCACTTTGTCTTCGGAGAGCACAGACTCTGCCCATGCTAGCAAACCACGTTCTGGGGTGGGGCGTGGTCGCCCCGCCCATCTCAGGGACCCACTGCTTAAACAGTCATCAGACAGTGAGCTGCTTCCACACCCACCCAGCACAGGCCCCAGCCGTCCACGCTACCTATTCCAAAGACGTTCCAAACTCTGGGGGGAGGAGCCCCGGGGCCCGATGGGTGGGTCTGATGAAAGTCGGCCTGCTGCTATGGGAGCAGAGTTGCTAAGCAAAGACACACATTCTCTGGGGGAGGAACCACCAATGGGAGCACCTCTTGACCCTGGCAGGAGGTCACCTGTTGGAGGCGCTAGGTAGGAAAGACTTGTTCAAAACTGCACCAACTTAACAACAGCAGCACATTTTGCACACCTGCATGAAACACAGCACAACTTTCAATATCATTTAGCAATACACCCACTTGACTTTTGACACCCTTAGCCACACACCTGGTTAAAACTGCCTATCCATAACACACGTGTGTGTGTGTCTGTATGTCCTTGCAGATGTGAGGAGAATGGAGAAGAGAGTAAATCGTAGGTTTTTAGCTCTGTGGGTAAAAACAACTCCTTGTCTAACTAACTTTCACTAAACCCTTTACTGCAGCCGTTAATCAAGCTGCAAATGCTACTGTGGGCTTGTATTAAAGGCTTATGGTAGTTCATTATGCAGTAACTGAGGCATTTCAGCTTCTGTCTGTCTTTGCGCAACGAAACTGGAATTTTCAGTCTACCGCTGAGGGCCAATCAAATTGTTTTTTCATAAAAAGTAAATGAAACGAATGTTGAATCTACATTTAGTTTGTATTGCTGCATTGATTGTGGTAAGTTTATTGCAGCAAGTTTCGGATGTTTACAAAATGAATACTGAAAGCATGCTGTGGTGGAAATACTGTGAAATGCTAATGCACCATTTTTTATACCCATTCTGAGGACTCCAGTTTTATATTAACTGCTCTAACTGTCATTTTATTGCATTAAGTTCTCTGCATGCTCTGCACTATTTAAATCCCAATGCTTAGAGCATTGGATCCACTTTCCTTTTTTCTCACATTAGCATCCCAGTAGTTTCCTAAAAGTACTGCAGTTAAAACTCTACCTTTGTTTACTTCTTTATTTCTGTTACACCTTCCCCTCTTATATTTTTCCTTTAATTGTCTTTTATGTTTTCGCTCCCTCTCTCTTAGACTCTTTAGTAGTCTAGGGGAGCTTCACACCATCTCTCAGCGGAGTTACGGCACCACCTTCACAATCCGGCCTGGCAGCCGATACCCAGTGACCCGTAGGACTCCAAGCCCTGGAGCCACACCAGAACGGAGTGAACCACTGGGGCCTGTCCGTACATTCGGCCCTCATCACCATCATCACACAATCCTCAAGTCTTCTAGCCTAAGTTTGCCCCAGGAGCCCAAGGAGGTGCGTTTCGTCATGAGGAGTGCCAGTGCTCGAGCCCGCAGCCGTTCTCCTTCCCCCTCTCCATGCGCCTCCCCCTGCCCTTCACCGGTACTGGGAGCCCCTCTCTTGGCCCTGCGGCCATTCAGACAGCGCCCCCTAGCACTGTGGAGTAAGTATGACGTGGGAGAGTGGCTAGAGAGTGTTGGACTAGGAGAACATCGTGCCCGTTTTTTAGAGCATGAGATTGAAGGCGCCCACCTGCCTGCACTGACCAAGGACGATCTGGCAGAATTAGGGGTGACACGGGTGGGACACCGAATGAACATCGAACGTGCACTGAAGCAGCTGCTGGAGAGTTGAGGAGAGCCAAAATGCAAATGATATAGTCCTATCACTAAATAAATTTTAATCATTAAAACTTAAAGTTATTCTGAAGTCTAACGCCATAGATTCCAACCCACTTTTTTTTTTAGCATTGCTCAGCCCTTATATAATATAGATTTTACCCAAGCAATGATTTAACTCCCACAAAACCCACCATGTTTCTTCACTAGATTGCCACCTACTAAGAGTAAAAATAACATGCTGGACAGGAGTGTGGACCTACTGCGCAATATCTACTATTTACAGCTACAGGTCTAAGAAAATCAAACTGGCCATGTTTTTAACTGGGTCTTCTGCACAATAACAAATGATTTAGCCAGCAAGCAGCCATTTCCTTCACGTGCCATGTTTTACAATCAAATGATGATGATGAAGGTGTGGCAAACATACAGACTCCTCTCACATTATCAGAGGAAATATCTTCACCGTCTGGATTTGTGTGCATTTCCTGCTTCCAGGAGAGAGACTTCTGTGTTTTAGAAAGCATTGTCAACTTGAATGCAAAGGGAAAGGAAAGAGCAGAAACCTCTCCTGTAAACAATGCCAATGCTTCCAAGTGCCCGGAATTTACAATATGTTCACCGACCATCTTGCAACTCAATAGTAGATAGCCATGTTAATGGTGATTATAAGATGCGTTACAGTAACTGGACTTGGCATGTGAATGCAACATGTCCAAGTAAGAAAGGATCTGACAATCTGCCCTAAACTAGGAGAATAAAACTTCTCCCAATACAATACAAGTGTGGCCTTGAGGTAATACTGCCGCCATCTAAAATTTGTTAAAGATAGATATTTTCAGTCACTACATTCAATTTTATATGTATATGATATATATGGAGTTATATATTCAAAAAAGAAGAATGTATGAGAATAAGGTGAGATATACTTGTCTTATGCCCTGTGAGATTGTGTCATATTTGGTCTTACTTTATATTTGTTATTTTATTTGTCAACTATCAACCAATACCCTGACATGAACGCAGTTACTCTTTTTTCCCCATGGTATAACTTGTGATTTGTGAGTTATAAACACCTAATCTTTGGACTAGTTCATGGTCAGTTATTTAAGAATTTCGTAATTACGGACAGACCTTTTTTGTCTATTATGAATAAATGCTCAGTAAGACTGTATGTAGAATAACTGTTTCGTTTAAACAGAGGATTTGAAATACTATGGGTTGTAGGAATTTATTTGTTACCTTTTGTAAATGATAACTCAGCATCAGTCAATCATTTCATGCTGATCAATTTGTGAATTCAAGACGTAACAATGTTTCTTTGCCATGATTTGGTTATGTATTGTGCAATTACTCATTTAGGATTTAATTCCTATCAAGTCTTTTAGTTTAGAACAATATGAGCAAAATATGCTACCTAAGGGCTTTTAACATATATAAATTAACTTGTTATTAAACATGTTTTAATGCAGACTGCTAAGCTGGTGAATTTGTCTGATCCCCAGTTATAGTCAAGTCTACAACTTAAAGTAATAATGTGACACATTAGTTTATGGGCCTTAAAAAGCAGTGTATCCCTGACCATAATGACAAGGGAATATTTTCTGCTTCAGTAAAAGTGTGAAATTTTCTTCTAGTACAACCAAATTACTAAAAGTAATCTGATTACAAGCATATCTACTGTGAATACAGTTATTTTTCCTCAGTTTCTTATTTTAAAATCCCCCATATAAATCAAGCAAACTTTGAGATTATGTTGTGTCAAAAAATTATATGGTAACTAGCTTGACCGGTTTGTTGTGTTTGGTAAAGCTGGAACAGTAGGCGTTGCTGTGGTTTACACATTTAACTAACAGTTGAACTCTGCCAACAGAGGAGAAAAATCCTCACACTTGTCACTCCTCCGGTTGGTCAATTTGCACAAAGATGTGGGTGCTACTGTTTATAAGCCATCTGCATAAAATATTACTGTACTTCCCTCATCTGTCCCTGTCCTTCTCCCTCTCTTCCGATCCTCACTCATTTACACTCTCAAACACAAATATGTAATTAATTATTAGTGTAAGAGAAGGGTGTGGCAGCCATGTTCTTTTAGTTTACCACTTTTAGGAGCCATTTCCTCTGTTGATGACTTTTTTTTGTATTATTTGTTGGATGAAGTGATTTGAGGATCAAGCTTTTGGACATGTTTGCTTTAAAACAAGAAAATGTACACAAAAATATAATTTGACTTGTCTGTTATTAAAGATCATCTCTCAGGCTGTGGGGATTAATCAAAGAATACATCATCTTTCTGTGGAGAAAAAGGAGATTGGGTTCATTAAGATTTAAGATATTGTGTGTGTGTGTGTGTGTGTGTGTGTGTGTGTGTGTGTGTGTGTGTGTGTGTGTGTGTGTGTGTGTGTGTGTGTGTGTGTGTGTGTGTGTGTGTGAACAAAAATGAATGCATAAAATTTGAGAATTTTGTTATTAAAATAAAAAATAATTAAAAAAATTGCTTTCTAAGGTAACCAACAAAAGATAAAAGAGAATGGTTAATAAAATGCCTATAACACAGACAAGGTTAAAACTAATTTTTAAATGGAAAAATGCCAAGTATTCAGTATTCAGTTCAGGTTGCATGTCTTACATGATTAAATGCTTTATTAGTTACAGAGATGATCTATCATGATCTGCATTAAAACAGATGTTGACATTAACTTAAAAACTTGAAAAACACCAATATTTTATTACATATTTTTAAAATGTAGGCCTATTGTGAGCTATTTACTCACAGCATATTGTTGAACCAGACATGCATATACCGATTATACAACAAATTAACCTGTTGAGAGCACAGCAACATTTTATGCTTAAAAAAAAGATATAATACATAGTTGATGGTATGTTTTTATGTTAACTTGTTTACTAAAAACACATGATCCAGATTTACAATTATGATTTTGTAATTTGTGTTTTGAGGACAAACTGACAATGTCCTCAAACCTGCTAAATTATGACAGTGTTACTGAAAACAAGCATTTATGTGGTTGGACTTTTGACTCAAAACCTTAGGTTACTGACATATAGCTCTTGTGACAGCTATGTCTCCATAAAATGTCTAAAAGGTCAGTAACTCAACTAGGCCTACATAAAGTTAGCTCATACCTTTCACTCAGTTTAAAGCAGTAAAGCGATTTATTTAATATTATGCACACATTGTTCCGAATATCAAGCTGAGACTGGCTACCTATAATGGAGTTGTTTTTAGATTATAGAGTTTTTCATGAAGTGTTATGCAACTATTAAACAAAAGGACTACTGGAATTCGTAAGCAGTCAGTGCTGTTATTACATTTTATAGCTTCGGGTTTCCACAGATTTCGCCTACTGTATACCAGTGGCGGTTTATTGACAGTACATTCACGTTCAGATTGAGAGGTGGGTGGTTAATGTGTCACTGACATATGCTCTGAAAGAGTGCAGTGATTCGGACGGTCCTCTGCTATTTCCTCTGAAGTAAGACAAGGTAAGTGTTCGCGTTCACACAAATTCATTGTTTATTTGTGCAAGCGCTCAGATGTTGGGTTTGAATTTTAAGTAGACTTGTGCTAATTATAGAAAACAGAAGAACATTTGTTACATTTTTCATCTCTGTGTAAACAATTTTGTGAATCGGGAATGTTAGATGAAAAACTGCTGTCTAACGGGAGTTTTGGGTTTGGTCATGCCCATCACTTTCACTTTCAGAATGAAATTTGCCTTTTTTGCTGCAATGTTCTGTTTGCAAATGTTTGCACTGATTGTAGATCATTTATTTCTTACAACTGCACTGGACGGTGATTGGCCGAGAAGCCAACTCCTCTGATCTCACATACACTTTTTTTTACATTTTTAGCTGCACATGACATTATGTTATTAAAGCAGTACAGTTAGAAGATCTAACCCTTGACATAGTATTTCCTCAGCACAAAGTTCCTGTTTTATGCCTCACACAGCTGCTGACTGAAGACGAAACATAAATCGATATAAAGATGTCATCAAAAGACAACACTATTAGTTTTCCTGAGCTTATAAAGCTGAAACGAGATGGCAGCCGACTCAGCACGGCAGAAATAAGCACTTTTATAAAAGGAGTCACATCAGGAGCCATCCAGACGAGTCAAATAGGTAAGAACATTTTCACATAAACTCCGTTTACAGTTAAGACGCAAGCTAAGAAAGTGTTTGGGTGGAATTCTTCTAATGCAATGCCCAGGTGCTATGCTAATGGCCATATGGCAGAAGGGCATGACTGATGAAGAAACCCTGGCAATGACAAGAGAAATGATGAACTCCGGAGAGACCTTTAAATGGCCGAAGGAATGGCTTGTGGTGGACAAACACTCAACGGGTGGAGTCGGAGACAAAATCAGCCTTCCACTCGCTCCTGCTCTGGCTGCGTGCGGCTGTAAGGTACAGGAAGTGGCCTGCACTGCATTTCAACGTTCTGAAAATGTTTATGGTGTAAATTAGATTCATATTTTTGGTGGATCTACATTTCAGTTACATATTCCACTAAAAACTGTCCTGAATTTATTTTAAAATGAATCCTTCAGGTACTTTAAATATGTAGGGTTTTTTTCTAGGTGCCCATGATAAGTGGAAGAGGACTGGCACATACGGGTGGCACCTTGGACAAACTGGAGTCTATACCTGGGTTTAAAGTCAACCAATCAGTTGAACAGGTGATGTTGGATTTTATTTAAACTTCAAATGATGCTCTAACTCGTTTGGCTAGTTGTTTTATTTCTTTAAGTATTAACTGAATTGAGTTTAAGTTATAGTTATTGTGAGCTTATACTGATTCCATTCCCCAGTTCTATCCAACCTCATGAATGAGTGTGCAAATAGTGGTATTGATCCCTTAGAAATGGACTTTGGCGTGTATATGCTGAAACTGCAAATCATATGCAAGAAAACAATTTTCATCTCATACGCACACCTTGAGTTTTGTTTTTATTTGGCGTGCTATTTATATGCATTTAACAGTTCTAGCAAAAAACAGTCAAACTCTTTGCAACACAATTTAAAAAACATCATGTGTCATTACTGGGAAATTTGCATCTTTCATGATGATTTGGTTTAGTTCCTTATATTTTCATTTGAAGATACAAAGTGCTGGTTTAAAGGCTGCATACATATTTTTAAAAGGTGATGAGCAGAAGGATGTCAAGAATATAACATTTAATATTAATATAACATTTCACCAATAGCTATAAAAAATATTTTAGATTCTACAGCAGCACAAAATCATCTGTTCAGGAGAACACTCATCTAAATGAGGAACTGACTAATGCATACTGACATCAAAAAACCCTGCTAACCATGTCTTCCATGGCCTGTTTTAGTATTTATAATTAATGTTGTTATTGAATATGAGCGTCATCAAATTAATTTTCACCACTGACTGTAATCCTTATATAATGAAATCTATGTAAATGAATGCCCATGTACTGATTCATCACATCATGCTGTTTCTCCCAAACCAACGATTTATACACAATATTTCACAATATTCACATATTTCTTCTTACTGGGAAAAGTTAGTCAGAACTTTTACCATCGTACTAGTACTACAGTAGCGCAATTTTGTAATATGCAATGCAAAATGTGTATATTCATAAAATATCCAGATGCAGAGTGGCGAATAAACCAGATATTTATTTATTAACATTTATGATTTTTTTTTTTTTTTTTTTTTTAAAGAACTATATGATTGGACTGCCGAATGTAACACCATTAAAGTATATATTTTTTGTATTATATGTTTGTAGGTGAAGCAGATCCTAGAGGATGTGGGCTGTTGTATTGTGGGACAGACAGAGAGTCTAGTTCCAGCGGATCGTGTTCTCTACACCATCAGAGACGCCACATCCACTGTCGATAGTCTTCCTCTTATCATCAGTAAGATTAACCTGAAAACTTCTCATCGTAGTGTTAAGCCCACTTTTAATGATTCTTTTTTGTCCATGTTCTGCACAGGCTCCATCATCTCTAAGAAAGGAGCTGAAGGTCTGAGTAGTCTTGTGTTAGATGTGAAGTTTGGCAGAGCTGCTCTGTATAAAGATTTAAATAGCGCTCGGCGTCTTGCTCAATCACTGGTAAGAGAGCTTTAGCGTTCTACTATCACTACATTATTATCTATAATAATCATGCAACATATATTTTTGTTTTTTTTTGGGAACTGCATCCAAAATTCACTTGATTCAAAATATGCTGTTTGTGTGTTCGCAAGGTTTACGCAAAGTTCACCAAAGAATTTTTTAATGAAAGATTTTTCATATTATTTAAATATTTTCAATAATTAAAAAAACAGGGAACTGATTCTGGGAAATTAAGCCTATTAAAAGGTAATGTGTTAGTTGCAATATATTCACAAAATTCAAATTTCTATATTTCAAGTTGTAACCTAGCTTAGTTTTAAATAGACACATATTCTCGGACATTTGTTGCATATACTTTGCCTTTGTGGTGATTAAGGGATAACAAATGGTCGTTGAAATCAAAATTGCTATTAAATGCACATCATGTTTTGTACAAAAGTGACATTCTTGTTCAAAACGGTACTATTTTTGCAATCAGAATGAATAAGAAAGTATTTAATTTAGCAAATGTGTTATAATTCTGCACATTGTTTTTAACCTTAAATCAAACTCAATTCCGGATTAGAATTGGCTTTAAAAATGAGACTCAATTTAATTGTTATACAGTACTGGTGTTCATGTGCCAATAGGTCAGTGCAGGCAACAAGCTGGGTGTGAAGACAGGGGCGGTGCTCAGCCGAATGGATGCTCCCATTGGCCAGAGTGTGGGAAATGCGGTTGAGGTGTGTGAAGCCCTTGAGTGTCTTAAAGGACGAGGGTCAGATGATCTCAAGGAACTGGTCACAAATTTAGGTAAGGAGAAGGACCCACTTATGTGATGTTCTTCAAGACAAACTGGCCACAAATGTCTGCAATAAGCACGCATAAATGTTTTCACTGTGTTTAGGTGGGTATCTGTTGTGGATGTGTGGCCACTCTGGTACTCTAGAGAGCGGGAAAACTGAAATCGCGGTCAAACTGGAAAACGGAGAAGCCCTGAAAAAGTTTGAGGCGATGCTGGTCGCTCAGGGTGTGTCTGCAGATGTTGCGCATTCCCTGTGTTTAAACGAGGCCGACTACTTTGAGCACATGAAGCGTGCAGAGCATCAGACAGAGCTCGAGGTTCTAGATGATGGTAATTATGTCCCATGTTCTTGTTTGAAAATCAAATATGTTAATTATTTTACATAACACTAACAGCACAGGCATGATTATAAACAGATCGCACGGAGCAGCGCTATTAATATTCACTGTTATTCATCTACATGCAATCATCACGTCCATTATCTCAGCGGCAGCCATTGTGTGTGTATATGTGTGAACTGTTTGATTGACAGGAGCCGTTTTGGACATTGACGGTTTGGCCCTGGCTGAAGTGCTGCATAAACTGGGGGCAGGACGTACTAAATCGGGAGAGGAAATCGATCACAGTGTGGGAGCAGAGATCTTGGTTGAGATGGGACAGCAGGTACAGAAAGGTCAGCCAAAATTTATCTCAATATATGACTTGGTCAAATTGCATTGTGGGACATTTCATCCACCATAGTGTGCTATAGTTGTAAACTAAACATGTTTGTAAATGTAAATAAACATAGTTTCAAATATCTGAAACATTCAACCATACTATGAGTATTAGATAGTTTCATATCGTATTTTATAATATTAAAAACAATTCTCAGATTGTGTTGGTTCATTAATCAAACATGAAATAGGTTAAATTGCCTTGTGGTGTATATATATATATTTTAGGCAAATCTTGTTCATATTTGTCTTTATTTCACTGGCAGGTCAATCATGGATCAGGATTCATCACAATTGCCCAAATCTGAATTCTCACTATTCTAACCTGCAGAAAGCTTTGGTTATTGGCAACCACGATGAATATGAGGCAGTATCACGCATAGCAGAATTCATCCACCCAGATAATTCCAACATGTCATAACACTGCCTGTTTGTAACAAATATTTCAGTTTCATTGTACTATTGCCAAGAAACTGTTTTGTTTATATGAAGTACTACAGAGTTTTTTTAAAAAAGAAACATGACAAAGACCAGGACTGACCTTTGAGCTCTGCATCTGGAAAATCTTTAAAACATATTTTCTTACCAATAGTTGAACTATTGTTGTAGCTTTGCCTGCTCGATCCCGTCCTGTAAAGTTTCAGATTCAAACGAAACCACCTAAAGCAGTGGTTCCCAACCAGTGTGCCGCGGCACTAAGGGGTGCCGTGAGATCTTTTGAGGGTGCCGCCAAAATTTCAACAAAATTTTTTTATTAAGGCAGAATCAGTGTAAACAGTATTCTCATATCATCTAGGACTAGGTATAAGGTGTTGTTGCATGCAAACTCTCGAAATGAAACAAATAAATAAATAAATAATAATAAAAAAGCTACGGAGATTTTAAATATCTATTTCCTTATAAGGGTGCCGGGAACTTTTGAAAGGCTTTCCAAGGGTGCCTCAAACAAGAAAAGGTTGGGAACCACTGACCTAAAGCATAGATGATCAAGACCTTCAGCTTTAAATTTAAATTGCAACCAGGTGTGTTGGAGCAGGATTGAGCATGCTAGAATAGCAGATGAAATGCTGCCACCACTCACTCGCAGAGGAACTGCAGCGTTACCACAAACCTCTGAAATCTCCAGGATCTCAGATAACAAATTCCTCTTGTATAAAAAGCATGCAAGTGATGCCTTTTTATATTCAGATTTGTCAGAAGGTAAATATAATCTGATTCCACAAAGCTGATTTCTCAAAATTCCTTTAAAGCACAATACTGGTGCTTCATTTATATTTCCCTGTAAAGTGTATTTAATCAAACCAATTAATTAGTGTGATTATGGTTGAAGAAGACATGATCTTTGGTGCCACTTAGTGGTATAAATCATGTCCAACATGGCAGCGATGGTGAACCTCTAATGTAATTTACATATTTTCTACATCCTTAAAGTAAAAGCTGGTTTTGGATATCTGGAGACATATCTAGTTGACAATTAATCTCAAATTTAAAAGCAGTTTTCTTTGCGTCAGTAGCCAACATTTTCATTCATATGATTTTTTTTCTTTTTTGGTAAAACAAAATCCATAAATGATGTTTTGTTACATTATCATAATGCAAAAACAAATGTTCATGTTCTTAATGTAACAAAAAAATTGTATTCCTTTTGACTTGGCTGTGAAATACAACCTGGATGTTTCTTTGAGAGATTCATCATATTTATGACAGTCTTGCTAAAGTTTAAATGTGAACTACGAATCAATCAAGAATCTGTTACTTACATCAGTCATCATTGCCTTGTTTTTTGCCGCCATCAAAAATAAAAATAAATATTTAGATCAAAATTCTTTCCAATTCTTTTTTATTTCAACACACGTAAAAAAAAGGATATGCATTCAGTCTATTTCTTTCAATATTAAAAAAGCAAATAATATTGCTGCTTTTTGATGCCTGTAGATGTCCTAGGGTGAGTCTTCAAAAGGGAGACAGGGAATTTCATCTAAACGTGGATTTTTTCAGTCCT
The DNA here is from genome assembly GCF_018831695.1 of Puntigrus tetrazona. Classification (NCBI taxonomy): domain Eukaryota; kingdom Metazoa; phylum Chordata; class Actinopteri; order Cypriniformes; family Cyprinidae; genus Puntigrus; species Puntigrus tetrazona. The sequence goes on along the minus strand of NC_056702.1, from coordinate 4,126,628 downwards.
GATTCGAGAGGCATTAGTGCGCCACAGAATTAAGCGGTTCTGCTCTTATGTTTCCGAGATCCAGCGCTGAATCCGTTTCTTCATCGATTTCACCGATTACAGCCCTTAAATGCATAAAAACACAAGCCTTTAAAATCCAACAAAGCCTGCAGCTGCTTTAAACAATGTAAAGAAGCAGGACAAATACATACACATTATCGCCTCTGACAATATACAGTCCCAGAACCACCTGCTCTACGCCCTGAGAAGAACTGAACACCCGCTCGTGGCTTTCATCCAGGATCAGATTGATCGTCTGATCGAAGCCCTTTAGCGTCCCCTAAATACAATACAAAGTCATAAGCAGGCTCCTTTATTAATGCACTGTTACTTAAGAAGAGCAGAAAGACTCACCACAATCATTCTGCCATCTGAAGTGATGATGGCAACCGTCCCTTCAATGATGTTGATTAAGGAAAAAAAATAAATCTGGCTCATAAAGACGCGGTTGAGAAAAAAAAAAATGGACTGGGTCCTGTGGTGTGACCATACAAATATCGTGAGAAAAATATATGTTAATTTTTAACGTTAAACATAACATGAGAGAGGTTTTACTTCATTGTTATTTATTTATATATATATATATATATATATATATATATATATATATATATATATATATATATTGATACATTGATCAACTACACAATCACATTCAATTAACTATATGAATGTACGTGTATGTTACACAAAAAAATTTTAAATATGCATCTTACTACACTACAGACGCATGTTCGATATTATCAATGTATAAATAGTACTACACTAACAAGTTTAGTTTAAATAAAAATTCAGGGTCATATGTTTAGATGCATGCATTTATAAACATCGCACGCACAACGTGTCATGTATGGTTACTGTATATGTGTAGTATATATACTGTTTGATACATTAAGTTAAAGCACGTATGCATGCATGCATACTAAAGCGCGATGACTTCCATCATGCTCACCATAACACGCTAAATCACTTGATAGCGCGCCACAAATCGCGCTCATTCAAACACATCACCTCTTTCGAGGAAACAACACAACGCCACCAAGCATCGACCTACAACATCACCATCGTGAAACGCATCAAAGGATACGGTTAATGTAGCTCTCAAGAGCGGTAGACATCTCTGCTGGAGCGTGTTTAAATCCACCGGTTCTCGAGCACAACTACAACGAAACACACTGTTCAGCTGCGATCTGAACCGGAAATGAGAACGCCGAGACTCGTGCAGTCGACGACCTATCGCGGCAGTACTAGTCGAGTAGGAGCAATCGAACCTGCGGTAATATAACTCATATTTACCCAGAAGATGGCGCGCTCTATAGGTTTCTAAGAAGGAGGTCTATATAACACGGTTTGTAACCAGCAACCTTTGAGATTAGAATCAGTTCTTGTTGAAAAGATAAATTGTTTCAAGGTCACAGTGTGATGGTGACGATGAAACTTACACAAAAGTATTGTGGTAGTAACATGAGAGAGTATTTATAGACTATAATGTTGATGCTAGTTATGGTATTTTCAATAGGTATGGCAATTCTTGGTACCTTTAAGAAGCTTAACAAACAATAATTACCTAAACAATCCATTGCACAATCATAGCCAAAGAAAATAAACCAGATGATCATTTTTCACATTCTGAACTCTCTCCAAACCCCTTATTACAATACAAAACACTAGGCACAGGCTGCTGTGAAGCACAACACAAGTGATTGTTAAAGTTAATCATTTATGTTGTCATGAGGAAGTGAACTTTAAGCCTGAGATGCATTATAAGAATCTCCAGGAAACCATTATGGCAACTAAAGCTATATGAAGCGCACATACTTGAACCAGGGAGGAAAAATGGATGTATAAAATAAAATAGTACGCTAAAATAAACTTTTAGACTTTTATATACCAAACTGGACAAATAACAAGGGAAACTGGTTCAACAGTACAGGTAATTTTCTAAAAGTGGTATTTAAACAATGGAAACTTCTTTAATTAGTTTTTCATTTGTTCTCATCAAGTAATCTGATCTTCCTGTAACATTTCTCTGTTTTCTGTTTCCATGCAGCCTGTTTTAGATTTACACTGTAACAGTTTGTTAAAGGCAACATGAAAGCAGACGACAAACTTCAGATCTTGAAATTCTTTCTAATGCTCGTCAACTCCTTCTTTGTGGTAAGAAGAAATAACCCTAGATCTCTACGTTACTGGTGTGGATTTTAGAGACATTTCTTGCTTATCACTTACAAGGAAAGAACTTCCTGGACTGTAGTCAAATATATTAATCACACGGCGGACATTGACATGCAGCCTGTAATATGATTAAGCTTGTTTTCTGCCAGCGCTGTGCGAAGGCAGATTTCTGCACCCATCAAATACAACGTCTTAATGCAAGGCTACATGTATAAACAAGTAACAATTTGCATCATCTCGACAGATTCTTGGCATCAGCATTTTTGCGTGTTCGGCTTGGATTTTATTTGATAAGGACAGCTTTGTAAGTGTTTTAAGCTCTGGTAAGTTTTCCTGTCTGTCATAGCCTATCATTTTTCAAAGCAGCAGAATACACAATGCATGTTACTGCAGTTTGCCTCAGACTACCTGTAATGTATTAGGACTATTAAAAAGTGTACTACTAAGTTTTAGTGTCCTTCAATATGATTTTGGTGTGTTAATGAAGCAAAACATGTGGTCTCTCAGGACAAGAAGTGAAGGTGGTGGCTGGGGGGCTCTTTTTCATCGGCCTTGTCGTGGTTGTTGTGTCCTTGCTGGGTTGTGCTGGTGCCTATTTTGAGAGCCGATGTTTCATCATATTTGTAAGCATTATTTATGTAGTGCACAAAAACACTAATAATGCAGTAAAAGCATGCTGAGGACACTTCCTCTTCTGTGTTTTTTCAGTATCTGTGCTTCTTGATCGTCATCATACTGGGCCAGCTTTTCGTCACCTTTGTGCTATTAATACAAAGAGACAAGGCAAGTCTTTACATACATTATTAATACCTTAAGGAAAAGCGCAGCTGGCTTCAGCTACACACGAGATCCCAATGATAAAGTGATTTACTAACACGTGTTTTGAATGTTGCCAGATCGAGCAGTTTTTGAGGGATAACGTGGACGAGATCATTAGGGAGTATGGAGGAAATGAAACCCAAACGTCTTGGAAACTTCTAGACAGTGTGCAGTCTTCTGTACGTGGCTGATTTACATCTGAACTCAAGATGAGTGTATGTTGATTGCAGCTATGGGAAGGTGTGTTTTGATATGTGTATGTTCTTGCTGTAGGCAAAGTGCTGTGGTAGGCTGACCCCAAATGAATGGAGGAATAATACAGTTATTCAGTCCTGGGGGCTTACTGACGTCTACCCTTGCTCTTGTTTTAACGGCACCTGTCCTGTAATTCTGTCTGGAACACACAGCTTTGGAAGCGGATCAGACATCTATGAAACGGTAACGTCATTACAACCCTTTTACTTACACTCCTCGTTTTAATTTGCACATTAAAGCAGTTTTTTTTTTGGTGACAGGGCTGTGAGAAGGAACTAGTGGACTGGCTCGACATGAATATAATCATAATATTTGGAATGGATGTTGGGCTTCTTTTGATTCAGGTAAGGAGAGACCCCGCACGGTATGTAACCAATTAAAAAAATATTCTGGGTCAATTAAAAGCATCTTAGATTTAGCTACAATAATAAAATAAAGTATAAATAAAAACAGTTGTAAGGATACATTTTTTGGAAAGCTGAATAAACAACCTTTCCATTGGTGTATGGATGTATGAATCTGTTGTTCATTTGTCATTAATCACTTCATGTCGTTCCAAACCCGTAAAAACGTCTTTTTCAGAATACAGTTTAGGTATATTAGGTATATTATGAAGCTACAAGAATATTTTTTTGTATGGAAAGAAAAAAATTTACAACAGCAACAGATTTGGTGCCGTAACGTCACCGTTGTGGCATTTTAGCACTATTTGTAGTAATAGCCAAAAATACATTGCATGGGTCAAAACTTTGCGTGTTAAGAAAAGATCATGTTCCAGCAAGATATTCTGTAATTTTCCTACGCTGTCATAACAAACCGTACATCAATGGATAGCTAATTTTTTTCAGCTTTCATGCAATTCAAGTTAAGCATGTTTGATTTAGACAGCCAAAAAGTAATTGTTGGATATTGTTTCCCTAGCAAGCGTATAATTCAGTTCACTGTAGTGATTGAGCTTGCTTTGTTTTGTCTTGCAGATTCTGCAGTTTATCTTTGCTGTCCAAACCTTCAAATGCATTGGCCGTAAGACGAGGGAACTGCATCCCAATAATCTACTGAACGCCATGGAGGAGAATCCTGCAGCGAAGCCTGAACACCAGCAGTACAGTACGGAAGATCAGCAGTTTGACCCTCAAATGGACAATGGCTACTCTCATCACGGTGGATATGCCGATGGGAAATATGACCAGTATAACAATGCTGAATTTTACGAACCGGATAACAGTCAGCAGTACAGTAGCCATCATAATTTGCAATACCAGCAGAGCTACAATGGCAGTTATGGTCAGGGATACATGCAGCACCAGAGTTACAATCCTGATGATTACTGAATGCCGAATTTCTTTTCTCATGTAACGTGATCAGATTGGGACGGGCTAATTTGCCGTTTTAAAAATAGCATTCTGTATAAAGAGCAGGCTGTGGTCTGTGCCTGACCGAAGACACTTAAAACCTTCTCGTAAGGCCATTGTTTTGTTTCACTAAGTTCAGGTTAGTGCCAGTTCCCAGGAGTATCATTTGTCAGTTTAAAAGACAACCAGCATCTTTTTCTCGAACAATTCATTCCAGACCACTAAGGGCAAAGGCTTTTAAAGAAAATATTTCAGTAGAAGTCACAGCTCAAGGTTTGATGACAGACAGTTATATTTTATTTTAAGTTTCCATTTTATCGTAATGCCCCTTGACAAGTTTACAGGTATTTTAGAACTGTAGTAATGTAACCACATAAAAATACTGACCTGTAATCGTAACCAATATGAGAAAATCTACACAATTTAACTGGCAACAATATTATTACAAACACTGTTATATAGTAAAAACTTTGTTTTTAAATAAAGAACAAAAATCTACAGGATTAACCATACCATTAAAAAATAAACATTTCATATACAAACACTATTTTTATATTATTTTGATTATTACTAATCAGAACACAAAACACACAAACTGTATTTAAGATGGTCGTAATCCATTAGTCATCCTTTGCTTTTCGTGCCACGGAGATTCCTTGCTCTCAGTTGTCATATTTGGATGATTCGAGAGGTTGTTTTGTAAATCGCTGCACACTCAGACCTGCTTTATGAGTCAAGAGTTGATGTTAATGACACTGGGGGCCGTTTAGTGTGTGAATGTATCTGTGTGTGTGTGTCGGAAGCTGAGTCGGCGAGTCAAGAGTGGGCTTTGACTGAAGTTTGATGGACGACACTCTCAATAGGCCATAAAGAGCGGCGTGTCTGTCTGTATGAGAGGGCCCTTTGTTACGGCCGCTTTGCGGTTGATGATAGCCAGGCTGACATTACCGACCTCATGCGGTTATGAGTTGGCAGTCATGCTTTACGACAACAGTTGACAGCGCATGCATTGATGGAGACAATGAGAAAGTTACATGGAGAGGAGCTTGAGATTTCCACTACCAGTACCTGGTTCTGCTCTGGACAGAGTGATGCACAATGAGTCAGTGGGGATTTTTAGGACTGTCTGCGCTGGGACAGTGACACAAAACCTATTCAAAAATAGCATAGAAAGCTGTATTTTCAAAGAGTAGTTTACCTAAAAATGAAAATGATGTCATTTACTCACTTTTCTGCGGAACGCTAAATAAGAGGTTTCGAAGAAAGTTTATGTCGCTCTTTTAATACTGTGACAATGCTTGCCAAGCTCCAAAAATAACAAAAAAGTCTTACTTTTTTTTTTTTTTTTTTTATGTAGTACATATGACTGGATATGATGGACATATTGTTCTAAAGCCAAATGGCAGCTTTGTACAAAACAGAACAAAATGTAGCTCAACATTGAAATTTCTCTCAAATCTCATTTGTTCTGCTCTTATATTGCGAAAATGGCCCGTCAAGCTCCAAATATTAATCAATTTTTGCAGTCCATACAAAGCCAGAGGTCAGCTTTGTGCAGAACACATAGAAATGGAAGTTTATATTTACTCAAAATACGATTTAAAAAAAAAATTTAATTGGCAAAAGTATTTGAACCCTTAAGACAAATACTGCATTACTCACATAATCTCAAACCAAATGCAAAAATAGCTAATCTAATTTCTATGTACTGGTACAGTTCACACTTTGTAGTTTATCGCATTTTATATAAACATAACCCATTTTTAAAAACTGTACATAATGTATTACTTTAAAGTTTGAAACCAATTTGAAACCAATTTTGAAAATGTCCTGCTTGAAAAGCGCATTTTAATATTTTAAGATAACTTGGCTTTATATTTTCTTATATTGAAAATCAAACAGTAAGTGCAGCCTAAGCAATCAAACACTTTGTTGTACGGAAAGAAGCAGCATAAACATTAACTGATCTGTCTAATCTGAACAGTGAAAAATCAATTCTAATCTACTCAGTTGGTCTTAATCTCAAAACAATGTTATTGAGTTACTGCGGGCAGGAAAACAGACACCGGAATGATCAAGAGATGCTATAGCAAGTAAGATTGAATTATGGGGCATGAGTCATGTTGATGTTACATCTTTACCATGCAAGCTCTTTTCTCATGCTCTCTGGGTTTCCCCATGTTGTCACGAAAACAATCAGCTCTTGTTGCGCCGCTGGAGTGTGCGAGTTAATAAAACGCAGTCGGACCGATGACCTGGACTGCAGACCCTCTCAATAGGGACTGAGACATTCGGCTTTTCCAGCCAGAGTGTGTCTGAGTGAGAAAGACTTTAAAGTTTGAATGTGTTAGAGTTTATGAAACGACGGACATCAGATACCGGATCTTCTGAGGATCCCATCAGGTTCAGTATTGGTTAATAAATGAGTATTAAACACCAAAAATCTTGGCACTGTTGTCCACGCTGTAAATCAAACGTGCTTCTAGACAAGCCTGTGCTCTGTTCCAATGATGTTTTCTGGTGCAAAATAAACCACCGTCCTCATGCAACGGGGCTCTGGCACAAAAAAGCCATTTATCCTCCTCGCAGAGGCCTGCAGGACTAGCAGTGTTCCTCAAAGCCTTCGAGCTGCCGCGGGCATCGCAGCAGACCAACCAATGTGCTCATCAAAGAGCCACGCTTCCTGCCGGATGAAATTCTTCCATAGTTTTTAGGATGGCATCCCGTAATAATAGGCTCTCATTGATTGGTTAAGCTCCACACAAGTTGTGATTCGTCTTTTCTGCTTTTCTTGTGATGAGCAGGTAAGGCTTGATGAGTAAGTCTAGAAACATCTCATGCATCCCTCCCGGAACAGCCAAAATATTCCCTTTATTGTCCGCTTCATATAACCGGAGATCCACCAAAAAATACTGCCATTTCCAATGAGCTTTCTCATGCATTTTTAATTTAAACCTCTGTGTCTGCACACCCTAAAGAATCCACCCACGCCCTGAAAGGACACCACATGTCGATGGAAAAAAAGGTTTTGTTAGGTCTTGTTTACTAAGTGGTAAACAGACAAAGACTTGTTGCAGCTATCAGACTGCTACCTGTCCTGTTGGCTGGTAGAGCTGGAATCAGGGTCCCCTCGCGCAGCTCCGTCGTGGGGCCCGGTTCTGCTTTCTTCAGCTCCGTCGTGGGCCTCATTCAAGCTGACTTCATGCATTCTTTGCGCACAACAGTGGCTTTTTCTAAATACCTGGGAATAGGTATAGATTGAGATCATTTTGATGGATGACAAGTCCTTTCTATCATAATTGACCTCACTCCATTGAGACATGCAAAATATGGGTGTTCTCAAAGCAGAGCGCTGTCAATGCAAAAATGTGAAAAATTTGTTGAGCGCCTTCAGGGCTTCCTTACAATTTTGACGCAAGCTTCTGCTGCTGGTAAACATGGCTATACTTTGTAAGGGTATATCAGGGTGTTAACTTACCATCTTGACAGTAAGGACCAGAAGCGCCATGCTAGGGATGATGAGCAGCGCCAGGAGCCCATGAATAGCTCCGCTCATACCGTTCTGCTGTCGGCTTTTACCTGCCAGAACAACAACAAAAAAAGCACATTCCCTTCTTAGCTCTTACTTGTACAGTACACTATATAGCATGAAGTATGTGGACACCTGAATGAATAATCTCAAAAGCACTGGCATTAATGAAGTGTTTAATCTTCCCAACGGCTTCCATTTTTCTTGGACGGCATTCAAAGCATCATAGATTCATTGTTAGTCTCCTCAATGTTGCTAATGAAACAAAAAGTCTTTGATACAACAGAAACACAAAATAGTTAGAATTACGATAATTTAGGTTATAATGAGGATAATATCTTTTAATTGAGAATATTAGCCTATGTGAAAAAAATGACAGCAAGATATAGACAAATTTGTTTTTAGAAAAAAATTATTTTCAAAATAATCCAACCATAGTTAATTATATACTATATAGTTTCATGCTAATCAGAATTGCCATTGTGAATACGGTCTATCTGTCTTTAAAGCACAACGCATTAAAACACGCACAACGAATAAATAAAGCATAAATAATTCATAATACTCCATTGCAATTATGTAGCCTTTATAATGTTATTATTTCATGAGCTCAGGTTCTCACAACAAGCAAGGTTTTTACATATTCTGTTAAATGTTGAGAAAGGATCAAATTCATATTAAAATGTCGAATATTGAAGCACAATGTAATATTCGCTAAATGTAGAGGATGTTAAAATAACTTTTTTTAGAATTATATATTTATAATTCTTTCAGACTAAAGCAAAAAGTGAGACTTTGTGAAGGCTGTCAAGTTCTCATGCTGGACCTCCCACTAAGGGATTCATACAATTCACTAGAATGTTATTGCTTGCTCGGATAGTCCTACACTCCTGTTTTACAAACATATTTACAAATGTCCCTGCTATAGTGTGTGTTTTGCACACTTGTGGTCCGGTTTTAAGAAACTGCTGTGCAGCCCAGATAGAATCATCCTCCTTGGAACTCCTCTGTTCTTTGCCTTATCATCTTAACATCCTTTCCGCAGAACTCATTTTTTTTCATACAAAAAAAAAAGATCCCATCTAATTCTGCTCATGCATCATATACATGAGGGGAAAAAAATGCACATTCACCTGGAGTGAAAGCAGGAGCTGGGGGGGTCTTGCAAGGAGGAGGTGTGCAGTTATTAAAATCGCCAAGCTTGGATCCAGCCGCTGTAAGAACCTCTTTAACGTGATTGAAGTAACGTCTTGTCGGCCACTTTCCCCTTCTGTAATGGCACTCGAATGTTTGCATTGCCACCTCCTAAAGAAGACAAACAAACCAGAATGAACCGAAAGCCACGACAACGTTTCAAAGAATGCGAATGCAAACGAAAGGGAATTACCAGCTTCTCTTCGTCCAGAGTAATACGAAAACCCTCCAGCATTGTTATAAATATAGTGATGTTTGCTTTATTGGTGGACAGGTTGCCAAACTTGAGGGCCAGTGTTTTTAAACTACTTTCGACGTGATACAGGTTCACATTTGGCCAGCAAGCTCCACCCTTAGAAGTTAAAAAAAGACAAATATTTATAGGCATCACTTCTGGAACATAATCTTTCATTTTGATAATGGGCTTAAAATGGATTGGACACTTAAGCCACACTTATAAATGTATTCATGCAACTGTATGATATCTATGTCAGGTGGAATTTATTTTAAAGAAGCTATGAGCATTTTTAATTCAATGCATTTCAACATATGCTTGTTAGGGTTTAATATAGATTTAGGTTAGGTTTAGAATGAGGAAAGATATCAAGGCTGCTAAGAAAACTAACTTCACCAGCTGATTAAAAGTTGATTCAGTGATCAGTTTTGGCATCTTTTGTCTGCCACGTGGTTTGATATTTTGATAACTAATATAAATAAAATACATTCATAAAGGGTGGCTCAGAGTCTGCAAATATGATTTTGGGCCACTGTAAATGTATCCAAATGAACAATAGACCAAACTAAGTCAACCATATCATCAAATATTTGCATTTATCACACTTACCACATCCTTGGTGATGAAGTAGATAGGTATTCTGTAGTCACTGGGAATGTTTTCACTCTGATGGGTTGAAATGGTGAAACAGTGAAACAAGAATTGGTTGGTTGTAACTTGTACACCAGAAAAAATACAATCCAGCAAAAGTTGGAAATGTTATTGATTTCCCTGCTGGGGAAAATGGCTAAAACGTGATGGTTTGTTGGTCTTAGCTGCTCTTCCAGCCTAGCCAAGCTAGTCTGTCAAAAGGTTTCCCTGCATGGTCTTTAGCTAGTCCTGACCAGATGAATCACACAGCTTTCAGACCAGTTTGAGAGCGATAAACCATCGCAAGCTGGGCTTAACTTTTTCTCCGCAAAGCGATAACGCAGAAAGCAATGAATAAAATTCAATTTCGCAAATCTTACCAGTGTTTCCAACGTGGCGACATCATCTGTTAAAGGGCTTCCAAAAACACCTGAGCAGGTCACAAGCCCAGAAAAGAGCAACACTAATACACAAATGCTTTCTCCGATCTACAACGAAAAAGTCTCAATGCAGTTAGACAGTACATAACACCTATCGGGATACATCCTAATCGTTTTACCAGACCGCCACTATAAATAATAAAAAGTGATCAACGATTGCATAATTTGCGTAAGAAAGTCAACGCTCATTCGTTTACGCAGTGGGTGTGCGTGCGTGCGCGTCTCCAAAAGTGCGTGTACTCACCTTAACCTCCCTCATGTGGAACATGGGAATATTAAAAACAAATCTGCAGTGTCTCCTTACTTTCTACGCTTTGCCTGACAACGGAATGCAGGCATGTTTCCGCCTGTACACCTGACTGAAGATAATCACAGGACGGGCTCGGGATCAGTGGTTTTGGCGTGTCTTTCTCCTCTGGTCCCGATGGAGAGCATGGCGTGCTCAGTGCGCAATTTCACCCTGAAGCGCTTCTGTGAATTGAATGGGGGCGGATGGACTTGTCCTCTGTGTTTAAGAGGTAGGGCTCTTTGACTCACTTATAATGTGTAAAATAGAGAAAACTATTCAAGGGAACACGGGTGACTCATCCAGACCTCAATCACAAGGGACACATGGCAGTTTCGTATGAAAAAAGAAAAGAAAAAGTTAAACCAGCCCGAGACTGTTTGCTGGTCGTGGCTGGTGGCCTCCTCGTGATAAAGACAACCAGAAAAAAAATTCAATGAAAAGTACCCTAAATCGGCTGAAAAATGGGCAAAATCTGAAAACCCCTCTAAAACCAGTTTGAAAAATGATCCAAACAGTCTAAAAATGGTTAAGATCCTCTGAAACCAGACCAGATTGGCCAACTGTAAAAAGAATCCAACACGCCTCTAAAAGCAGACCGACAAGCTGAAAAGTACCCAAAACCCCTGACCGAAAGCAGCTTGAGGTTTATTCATAATATACAGTATCTGACTAAACTTATAATAACCTGATTAAACACAAACTATGGTTTGCTGGTTTCACAGACATTTTCTGATTAATACTATAGTAATGCACTTGAATTAATTGGTAACACTTTACAATAAAGTGTATTAGTTAACATGATCTAAGAATGAACAATACTTCTACAGCATTTATTGATCTCAGTTAATGTTAATTTCAGCATTTACTAATGCATTATTTAAATCACAAGTTGTTTGTTAACATTAGTGCACTGTGTGACTATACTAACATTATAGTATGTACTATAAATTACTATATGGGTGATAACTTGGTTTTAAAGTGGTTTTGGACACATTTCAGAAGGGCCATACTAGCTAAAACCAGTTTAAGGGTTTTTTTTCTGTCTACTAAGTTTATAACAGTCACAAGTAATTACAAGATGATTTTGGCAAAATAACTGGCGAGAGTTACATGTAATTCATCATTAATACCAAATAATTACCAGTATTTATACAAATTACCATTAAACTAGCACAAAATACACTGTAATGTGAAGTCCAACAATTAATACTTCGTAATCTATCAGACACTCGTGTTTGTTTGTTTTTTATCATATGTATGTATATGCATGCATGAGGTATATATACACATATATACACACACACACATATATGTATACAGACATATATGTATATATATACATATACATATACATATACAAAAAAAAAAAAAAATATATATATATATATATATATATATATATATATATAAAAAATTATATATATAGTTTAATATAATTTATATTGGTCATAAAAAGTGTTCATGTCAACATTAGGTTTTATAAAAATAAAATCTCAGCTTTAATGCTAACACTCGTAGTTAAACTGTATCAAACCCAACTACAAATACTTTAGCATCTTTCATCTTAAAGCATTTGGCTTCACAATATGATATAACCCGTTTTTAGTGCCGCATAATTAAAATCCCACCTAGCTTGTAAAATTTGACTCAGTTAGCAGTCATGTTTCAACATAAACCCAAGTGTGCAGTCACGATGAACGAGCACTGCCACCTTGTGGCGGCTAACTTTCCTTTCTCACATGAATGACTGACAGCTGGATTAAGTTCTGACAGAACGGGTGTATCCCATACTTGAGAGACAATATAGGGTGAAGTTTAAAATTAAAATTAAATATCTCGTCCAAAAGCATTCCACCCTTTCACGTCATTACAAACGGCCACCTTTTCAATGCCTGATTTTTAAGGTGAGTGACATTTACTGAAATCAACATTTAGAAAACAACAGAGGAATAACAACTTATCAACAACCATTTAATGAGTTAAATAGCATGAAAAATTGCATTTGTGCTTTCGTTGTAATCTTTGGGACGTCCACTTGTGTATAAAGAAGGGTGTTGCAGGTGACAGCTTAAAAATGGACTCTGTTAACATTCAAAGCCAATTACATAAAGTACTGTGCATTTGACCAAGTGGTTTTGACACGAAGAGATAAAACGGGGTAGTGGTGACACGCAAATCTGAGGTGTGTGACGGGCAGGAATTCAAAGATTTGATCTTAGAAAGAAAAAAAAAAAATACACCTGAGAGAGAATCATTTGTCATTGCATATGGCCAAAGACAAAAGGCACAAAGTGACAGTAAGAGCTCATTTCCTCTTTCGGGGGGACTCTCTGTCCGAGTTCTTTTTTTCGCTGGAGTCCTTCTTGCCGCCCCGGTTGGACGGAGCTGTCGCTTGGCTTTTCTCAGCTGTCTGAGAGGGCTCCTTGGGTTTCCGAGTCTTGTGATCAGCTGGTGCTGGTCTAGGTTTCCGGCTTCCTAAGACAGCTTTGATGAGGAAGATTCCAGCTAAAGTAGCTAACAGCGTTGAAAGCACGAGGGACCCCGAGAGGCCTTTGACGTGCTCTCGAATGAGGCTCACAGCTTGCGATACAGGTGTGTCAGAGCTGGCCTGACCGGGGGATTTCTCCTGCACGCAAACACACGTTTCAAATCAGTCATTAAAACTCTATTCAATTTTCCCAATGCATGTTGCTGGTCCTATTTTACCTTCAGTCCAGCCTCATCTAAGAGTTTCTTGAGAGCCGGGTCATCGAGGTTCACAATGGGAAAAAACTCCTTTTTGTACTGCCGCCTCCACCAAGACTGCAGATGGGTCCTTCCAAAATGACAAACACAAGGACACCAAATTTGAGAGCAGATTCAGACTGAAGTGCTGTTTCTCTCCTGTCAGTAGGTTTCAGAAACTAACAGTTTGACACAAAGCATACATTTCTATTTTTGTGTGGGCTTTCACACGATGACCTCAATGTCTCTAAATAACTGTGCAGTAGATGCAGCTTTCTTAAGTCTTATATACCACAGCCAGCACCATCTGTAAGCTTCAGCAACTGCAAAGCTGAAATATGGCTCCGATTAATTCATATATAAATAAAATCTGTCTAATAAATCATTTAAAAATGGTTCATTACATACATAAATACATATAATACAATAATATTTATTTGTATTACAATACCAGCATTTATGGCTATTTTCATAGCAAGATCAAAGCGTTTTAAGAGAGACAAATACTTGCTACACACAGTAGTAATGAAAAACAGAAAAGATTAAATTAATGTTAAAAATGTATTCAGATATTTCAGTTTTTTCCCCTTAATTTATACAGATTTAACAGTACATTTACATTTAAATGTTAATTAAATTAATTGTTAATTTAACTTAACTAAATTAGATGCTTTAATGTATTATTTATAAAGATGTAACATATACCATTAGCATTATCCTTAAAAAAAAAAAAAAAAAAAAAAAAAAAAAAAATTACATAATATTTTGTATATTAATATGAATACAATTTAATTATTATACAGATTTAACAATTAACATTTAAAATAAAATTATATTAAATATTAATATTAAAGACTTGATATTAATTGTACAAATTTAACATTTACCTGTATTTAATTTTATCATTATCATTCAAATGAAAATAATCTGCTAACAAATGCCAAAAAGGCTATTAATAAAATGATATAATTTTATTATAATATTAATTCAGATTAGTTATTTTGCACAATTATACAAAATTAAGCAGTGAAATAAATAGCTTTTTTAATTACTTTTCTCCCGAGAAAACAAGCATAATTAATCTTTAAAAATAAACTCTAAATGAATGAGTGTTAAATAAAGAGGTACGGGGCTCACTTGTCCTTCGCAGGATCTGTGAAGTGGTAGTTATAAAGCTTGGCTTTGATAAAGACTGGTGGCTTCTGACTGAAAGGGTACTGCGCTTCATCCACCTGAAGCAGACGAACCACTACAGGACAGAAAAACACAAAATCGGGCAATTCAGCATCATCTCAATAATTAAGCAGATGTACTGCAACAAGTGGTTGCTCACCCTCTGGTTTGCCCTGTAGGAGGCGCTGTAAGAGGCCTGTGAACCAGGGGCTTGTATCATCCCCTCCTTGAGCAGCCTGCCACATCAGCCACTCCAGCCGGGGCTGGTGAGGGCCTACTATGGGTGGGACTGCGTTCACATTTCCTGGTTTATACATAGAGTTCATTTCCTGCAGCAGGATGAGAATAAACTTTAACCTTTCCACTGTGAAAACAATGGCTGTGACATTATGAGGAGAGTAAAAAGCAACAGGGCGACCTTTCCCACAGTCTTCTTACCGTCCATGTCAGCCCATCATAGCTGCCCTCTAAAACGATCTCAGGCCTGCCCTCAGCAGGGGTCATTCTGTGCTGGATGCCGTATGCCCCGACCAGCTGGTACCTCTCGACAGCACTGTACACGTCCCGAACTGCAGGTAATACTTTACTAATTGACATGCCAGCCATGGATGTGTATGGAACCTGAGAGGAAACACAAACACTCATTTACTTGCCTACAAAGGCTGGTAGAACTGCCTAAAACTTACCAGTGCAATCCACAGATCATGTGGACTGCACTGTAGCCCATTTAATGCTTCATTAAAACGATTAGAACATTAAATGCCCCTGTGGGTCATCTGATGTTGCATGCAGTTACTGGCTGTGATGTGCTCTGTTAGAATGCAGCTACATGCCCCTAAAATTCAAGATGTGAGGTTTTGGATTTATTATAGGATATAGGCCTAGTTTAGCAATTACGCATTAAGCAAGAGTGCCATTTTTTTCCTGAAATATGTGCATGATTGCAAACTTGAATTTGATTTTATACAACAAATTTTTAATAAGCGTTTTCACACACAGTTTTGCTCAATTTGGGCAACAGAAATAAAAATAACAGCATTTGAAACAAAGCCATAGCTGTGCCTTTCCGAGAAACACAATGTGAATTAATTCAATTTTATTATTGAACAAACTGAGTGAGAATGATTCAGTGACCAATTGATAAAGACTTGCTTCGTTTTTAAAGGAACTGCAGTGTAAGTGATTTCATGCAACTTCTGAACAGTCTGTGCAAACATTTCACATTTCAGATGTAGCTTCTAAAAACAATGTTAGGGCAAACAGCCCTACTATTTGCATACAAAGGCAGGTAAAAATGCCCACATTGTACTAGTGCAGATTTTTAAAGTCTATATGCTTATGAACAGCAGAGGGCGCTGCATTGCTTGTGTGTAATAATGTGTGAAACATACATTTATAAAAGTTAAATAGAAAGTCACCAGTATAATTATATAATACATGAGCCTCAGAACAGGTATACTGTGCATTATCAATATGATTGGATGAAACCGAAAAGCCAACCTAAAATCAAATCAATCAATCACTCAAATTATGACATTGCAGCCATATGTGGGACATATGACTTACCACACTGAGAGCAAAGACGACCACAGTAACTGCTGTGATGAGCGCCCACTGAATGAGAGACCAGAGCTTGCTGACAATACCTCGGCTGCACATGCAACTGAGAGGAAACAGATGGGAGACAAAAAAAATAATAAAAATCATAGGTAGAAAAATACAAATTCTTTACTTTTTGTACACCCATGAAAATTCTCATAAGCGTTCTTGATAGAGCTTACTTTAGCATGGCAGACACTGCTTCCCAGGTGAAAGACAGAACACCGATCCAGATAGTGAGCTCCTGAAAAACCTCCAGAAACGCATGGAATCGCTGCTGAGTGAAATCTGAAAGAATGCAACAGTAATGAAATAAACAGTAAAACTAACTGTTATTGGAGCCATAACTCATTAAAGCAGAAAACAATATTTTATACAATACCACAGATGTATTTGTAACAATAGCCAAAAATAAATTGTATGGGTCACAATTATCCATTATTCTTTTATGCCAAAAATCATAAGATATTTTGTAAATTTCCTGCCATACTATATTAAAACTTAAATTATTAGTAATATGCACTGCGAAGAAATTCTTTTGAACAACCTTAAAAGGCGATTTTCACAGTATTTTTTTTTTTCAGATTTACAAATAGTTGTATATCAGCCAAATATTGTCCTATACTAATAAACCATTCAGCTTTCATAGGATGCATAAACTTTATGCTATATAGAGATGCAAACATCAGCTTCTCAATATCATCCCCTTTGCAAATCAGTTCTACATGACTTATTTTGAAATGTCACTCACTTGTTTTGGATGACAGAGTTTTTTCTTCCCAGTTAACTTGTAGTTTAAAGAGAGTAATAAAACAGTAGAGGATGAACAGGTAGACAGCCAGCTCCAGCAGCAGCATCAAGAAAGAGACCAAGGTCTGTCCGCAGTCTGAAAAACACAGACACTCAGTGTGATCACTGTGTGACTACTGGCAGAACAGATGCATTTTCACAGAGATCTTTTAATCACGAGCCCATTAATCGGATCATTAGTG
The DNA here is from genome assembly GCF_018831695.1 of Puntigrus tetrazona. Classification (NCBI taxonomy): domain Eukaryota; kingdom Metazoa; phylum Chordata; class Actinopteri; order Cypriniformes; family Cyprinidae; genus Puntigrus; species Puntigrus tetrazona. The sequence continues at coordinate 4,109,183 of NC_056702.1, read as the reverse complement.
AAAGTCAGTGACTGTCCCAACAGAAATTACCGCACAAAACAAAAGTTAGAGAAATGAGGTCATACTTCTGGACTTTTTTTCCTGGCCCTTCTTCTTCTTTGGGCTAGTATTAGAGTGGAAATAATCATCATCCAGTAATGAGAAGCTTAGGGCGATGCTCAGCAGGTTCAGAAGGCTACAGTTACCCGTGAGGATGTAGCAGAGCTGGAGAAACAGCTGACAAAACGGTGTAAAGACAGGCGTAAGTCAAACGGTCTCAGAACAACGGTCACATTGTGTACTACTACAGAAAAGGATTGACTTGTTCTTCATCTTGTAAAAAAGAGCATTGCTTTCAGAATTTTGCATTTTTATTTTAACGCTCTTGCAAAAATCTATTTTACCAATATTCATAGCTATACATGTACACACACAGTGCATGTATATAATAAAATAACTTTATACTGTAATAACAACAATTATTATTTCTTTTTTATTTACTTATATCAGGTGATTTTAATAAATGACCTTAAACATTTTTAAGAAAATATTACAAAAAAAAAAAAACATACTGCACTACTACATAAATGGTATATCATATGTGGGTATAAATAAATAATATTTATTTTATATATTAATATTATTTTATATGCATTTCTTTTAGATATCTGATTATTCTAATAAATTACTAATAATAATAAATTCCATTTAATTATGAATATTATTTCATATGTCAGGTTGTTTAAAAGGTCCTTATAGAGGCGTAAATACAGTTGTTTATTCATATTTAACTTTCAACTCACAAATTGTAGTGGACCCACAAAAAAAAAAAAAAAACACACACACAAACACTACATGTAACATACCTGAACATAAAAGCCGAACAGCCTCAAGCGACGAATGGGAGCAAAGAACGTCACAAGAGGAATGACGATCTCGCTCTGCAACACAATCACTGCTCCGAATCTCAGAAGCCAATCAGGAAGCTGATGGACGTACCAGGCCAAAGGAGTGGGGTTCATCTGGTTCTCCAAATGATGACTCAGTGCTGCGAAAGATTTTTCAAAACACTGTCATTTACAGATGAGTCAGTTTGTCAGTTCTTGGCCAATGTCACCATTACTTCAGGCAAAAAAAAAAAAAAAAGCCAACCCACTCTAATAAACATTAGACCCTTCAGTATTTAAGTCCCAAGATATGGCAAAACCCCACACTAATCGATGTTTTATGATCTATAAATTATTTGAGAAGTGATTTCCAGCAAAGTGCTGTATAGGTTTTAAGAGTGGGTGGCATTTCAAGCGCAAATCTAAAGCAACACAGAATTAATAATGTAAAACATGACTCATTTTACCTGACAGGTCGTACCACGCAGGGTCACCGCTGGCCAGCTTACTCACACCTGTGCAGAAGATCAGCCGGAAGAACAGCCAGCGGGTCAACCAGAAGCTCACAGGGTCATGAAAACGGTAAGAGGAGTGACGCCGCAGCAAACTCAGCGGAGCAACAAGCACAGCCAGAAGCCCGGCCTCCAACAGCAGCACGTCCCTATGAGAGCAAAACTACAATTTACCTTGATAAAACCGTAAAGTTCACCTAAAGCAGAACAGAGCTACTCATTTGAAACATGCAGAATTGTTTTATTAAAGTGCCCCTATTATGTGCTATGAAAGGTTTTAAAGGTCCCAGACATAGATTGGCATGCATGCAATGTGATAAAACACTTTCATTTTCCTATTAATACGCATTTATTTTTACCTTATTCATTAAACGACTCCCAAATGCTTCGTTCAACGATTTAATATGATTGGCGATTGGTCGATTTCATTTGAAGCAGTGCTTGTGAAGCTTTTAAAGCTCCAAAAACGTGAATTAGCATTTTCATTCAACATGAAAACACCAAATGGTTGGGCAATGTACTAATGTTTCATTTTGACATCAACATAAAATGGCTTGGTCAACATTATTGTCTCTCAAAAGAAAGAGTCGACTCTGAATCACTGAAACACTTATAATATTAGTATATTTCCTGTCCACTCTGTGTTTTTGCATTGGTCTGAATGAAGATGCAAATTCATTCTTTGCCACTAGGTGTCTCTTTTGTAGCTGTAAAACAGTGGTTTTCCGGGTAACGCGCTACACAAAGCAGCACTGTGCTCACAAATGCCGCTCCATCAAGCATGATGAAATTAAAATGGGTCCAAACGACTGATCATCGCAGATCAGAATCATGCAAAAGAGGGGTTTGGAAAAATTAATCATTGAGCGACTCATTTGGGAGTGGTTGAGCAAATAAGGTATATTCTAAGACAGTGAAAGTGTTTTTTGACTTTGCATGTATGTCGACCTGTTGGGGACTCCCAAAACCAAAATATTAATCTTTCATTAATAGGAGCACTGTGTAAAGAACTTGATCATGTTCTGACGATAAAAAGCTAATTAAGTTAACACAATTAAGTAGATTTTGAGCCCTTTTCTTACATATAGCTAGGGTTCTTCAAATACAAGTCAGCTTTTTGGCCATTTAATCAGGAATTCTGTTAGGAAAGCAAAAGCAAAAACTCCACTAACTGATCAGTCATTTATTGGATTGTAGTTGCATCAAATTTAACGGGCAGGCGCTTAAACTGCAATGAAGTTTGTGGCCAGTTTTCCCTCTCATAAAGATTCACATTAACTTTCTGCTGCTGAGTATCTGACTTGCAAATGCCCCGATTATAGGCTCAAAAACGATGGAGAAATAAACAAGTGGTTATGGCTGTCGTTATATCCCGAACGAGAGACAGCACAGCAGGTCAAAATGCGAACATGACAAAGTGTGGAACTCACCATTCAGAGCGGAGGAAGTCTCCACCGACCTATAAAACAAAACACACAATTATGTTTCTGCACAGGCTACACTGTAACAAGCCTTTGAAGAAGCACCGAATAAGATATAATACTGACATTATAGAGTGAGAGGTAGAGGACCCGCAGGCAGAAGTAGATCAGACTGTCTCTCAGGGGCTCCAGCAGCACAGCACACAGGGCCAGCGCCACTCCGACCAGGCATGTGAGCTCCAGGACCTGCTGGGGTGACAGACCCAGAGATGGCCCCAGACCAAGAAGGGACTCCTGCTCCAGAAGGGGCCGCTGAACTTTTGGCATCTGCAGGCGCACAGGGAGAATACCATCGTCTCCATACAAACCTGTCCGAAGAGACGCAAAAAGAAAAGGCTTAGTTAGTTCTGATCATTATTGGCGTTTTTTTGCATGATATGCACTTTATTGATTGGTGATCTTGACCTGAAAACATTGTCGTCATGACAACTGCATTGGTTACATATAAAAATGTGATAATATGGTCTTGAAACAACTTTTTGTTTCAATAAGACAAACACACAGCACAGCCAATTTGGTCAGATTCATGACCAAAATAAGATCTTTTATACTGTAGCTAATGCCTACCTATTATCTTCAAAAGCTGTGTAGAAATTGTATGGAAAAAAAAAAAAAAAAAAAAGTATTAATTTTAAAATTAATAATTTTTTTATTTATGTTTTAACAGCAACAGTGACTATATTTTCATTGCAAGGGAAACACTTCAAAAACAAATAAAGCAAGTATATACAAAAACATAAAAAAGCAACAAGAACAAAAAGTACTAAGAACAGTTATATAGTGTCTTTCAGCTTTATCTTTTTATGATTTAATGTCATGCCAGCAACAATGACTATATTCATGGAAAGATGAATAAAAAAATAAATAAATAAAATTCCCATACATCTCATTTCAAAACTACATGACCATTTATGTTGATACACAAGTTCCAGGAAAGTGTTAATAGCATATAAACACACAGCATACATTTACAAAAATATTTACATTTATATTCATACACACACACACACACACACACACACACACACACACACACACACACACACACACGTAGAAATATATTTAATACAAACATAACTTTCTAAATTATATACACATTTGAATTTATATAAACAACTACACACAGTACACACATTATGCAAACAACTTATTTTGAAAGATTAAACTCAGTCATTTACTTACTGAATAGACTTACTGTATATAGCACTATATAAACTTTACAAATTGCTTGATGTTTTTAATAGAACTATATTCCTGTTCTATCAATCAAAAACAAATATCTGCAACCCATTTTACTTCTACACATGTATGTTTAACAGTTTCGGGGTTCTGAATACCATTTAACACTGACTAAATCTGCACTGATGAGTGAGGCATAAAAGGGTGGCAATGTGGTGAAAAGCAAGAAAAAAAAAAAGAACACAGATCATAACCAATTTCATCAAGCAACAGTGTTAGTAAAAAGCAAAGCATCAAGTGTCATGAAAACATTCATTCCACAACACCACAGGCACACACCGCCATGATGATGAGCTAAACAAACCCATCCTGTGACTTTTTAAAGCCTCAAAACAAGTACAGACTCCCCACATGTACTAATACCATTGGATGCAAACAGGTGCATTGTAAAATACTGCTTGAGGCTACTGGCTAACAGTAAAACAACAGTCTGATGTACAATACACACACACACACACAGAGACAGAGAAGTCGTTTTTCCTGATTCTCTGTCTCTGTTACAGAACGTTGACAAACTGAACTCATTTTTAATGTGACTGAACTCACTCTTTAGGTGGATGACTGTGGGCAGAGGTCGCAAAGTTGCATATCCACATTTCTGGCATGCAAGCCACAGCAAGAGTTAGCGTAGAGCAGGCTGGTCTGAGTTAGAGAACAGGCCGTGTATTGTGGCAGTGCCAACATATGACTCACGCCTGCTCTTTGAATTACTCCATTTTGGCATTAGAGCCAGTTCTGCCACAAGCGGCTCCTCCAGGCACACTGCCTTAGAGAACCGTTTCCCACGGGAGGAAAAAACTCCATGCGTAATCACTAAGAGACCCGAGTTTAGCTCTGATTGGAACATATATTCGCAGGAACTGAAACTTGTAAAATGCCCCCCAAGGGGGGGAGTGGCAAATAACCCAACTATATCAAACAGGAAGAGACTTATTAAGTGTGCATGATTTCCTTTATCTGTGAGCAAGGCAGCCTGCTGGTGGTCAGATTTGGCAGTACTAAGCTTTTTGTAAGTAACTGGCACTTAGCCTTAACCATACTCTGTGAAGATAGTCAGAATGTGATGGTTTCCAAAATTACCAACACACTGCAGAATTATAGTAATTCTATATTAATGAGTAAACAGAAATAGCAAATCTTTATCTATCTATCATGTGTGTGTATTAATAATATATATATATATATATATATATAATACACAACAGGAGTTTATTGCATGAAACAGGTTTTATATTTTTGCACATTATCTATTTATTTAATAAAATTTTTATTCAATTTTAACAATTTATCTCATATAGTATGACATTGGCTACTACAGGGGAATGTTGTCAGAAAATGTCAATGTGTTTACATTAGCGCCTTTTATTTTAACAAATGTTACATTTGTTTATTTTTTTGCAGCAGAAACCTTTAAATAAAGCCACCACGCCTGTACCACACATACAGGTACACGCATATTTACAGAGAGAAAGAGTATAACCTTGCACTTGGTAACACATTGCAAATGCATGAGTAACAATGCTTAGAGGTGAGAGGTTATTAAACTGGATGAGGCGCTTCTTTGTACAAGGGCTGAGTGGAGCTTATCGACATGCTGAAAGGTGTTGTTAGAACACGCTGAAGTAAAAAAAAAAAAAAGGCTTTATGAACACACTATACACATGGCACATGCATGGAGCGTTTCAGGGACAAAAGCTCACAGGCCCCTGAGTGATGACGGGTCACTACAGTGCGCACTCAGCACTAACTGGCGGGGCTCCCAAATATCAGCACATGTGGAGGGACACAAGCACTGCTGCTTTATTCACGCGGGATTTAAGTCTAGTTATCACAAAAATCTCTTATCAAACCCACTGCGCAAATACAGTTCTAACGGAGATGCGGTTTGTGCACGAGGTCCTTCCAAAGTTTGAGCTGAAAAAGCGAGAGTGATCCCCCGTGGCACGATTTTGCAGGACAACGAGCGTTTAGCGCTACTGAATGAATGAACGAATCACATTGAATCGTTTTGTTTGCGCCGACATTCCAGAACACAGTTCAAGTTCAAGTTCAAGCGTAACCGTGACCATTCATTACTGCCGCACCCAAAATCCAGCATAGCCGCCAAACATCTATCTGCAAAAGCACAGAGGAACTCCCCTACCTGGTATTTGAACGTAGATGGATGAAAAAGCACACACGTAAACAAGCGCAATGCTCCACAAGAACCATTGTCTGGGCGTTTTTACTTCCCCCATCTTGGCGGCTCGCTGGAGAGATGAGGTGTCACTTGTTTCGGGTGACTCGAGCGCGGATGCTCATTGGAAAAATGAAGAGGAATCGGAGGGGTGGAGTTAGTGATGATGGGAAGTCCGAATCACTTCTGAGAATCGGCTCTTTTGGACAGCTCGTTCGGTTCTTTTAAGGGCTGACGTAATCGCTCTATCACGTGGTCCCTGGAATTCCGACAAAATTGTTAAAAGCGAAAACGTTCCAAAAGAACCGTTTACAACATACATATCATTTGCACTTACATTACATCATACTAAAATTACTTACAATGGCATGCGAGTTCATAAAACAAAAAATGAAGCGAGACCTCGGAAATGAATCACATAAACCGGTTCAATCAATTCACTGAAAGATTCGATTTTAAAGACTTGTTCACTAGTTTGAATTTGTGGCACATGGGTGAACGTTACAATAGCATTTCGAAAGCGGAAGAACTATTCAAGCGTCAAATAAGAGTTATTATGAACTTTTGAAACCTAAACATAACTTCTAGGCAGTATAAAATTAAATTGATATTTTTTTTCCCCTGATATGTTTCTTCTTAGTAGCTTAGATAACACGTGATTTAAAAGTATAAAAATAAAGTGTTGCTTTGCAACCAACTCGACAAGAAGTCACACAGAAAATATTTTAATACATCTTTATTATAGATATTAGGCATTTTTGATACAAGTTTGTATCCATGAGTGATAGGTCGATACTCGAGTAAACACAGCCGGTTTCCGAGGTTCACATTTATTGGCGCCCCATGTTGTTAGTCCTACAAGGTAGTAGACCCCACTTCTTTCACACATAAGGGGTGCGCCAGAGTCCCCCTACACAAAAAATAAATTAAGTGACCGGGACATGTACAAGTGAATAGTAATTGTTGAAACTACTGTAAGTCTGTACCAAGCAGGAGGCGGAGGCTGCTGCATCCGTACACAGAAGGGACTTCATGCTGAAACGGTCGCCCCAGTCAGTCTTACAGGCTTTCTCAGAAAGAGGCTTAACTCTGGCCATATGTAGGATATCAGGATGCAGATCCACTAATACGAGAAAATAAAACAGCTACTACTAGAAAATTTTAACAGTTAAGGACGGAGCCAATTCAAAACAGCAAATTTTCACGTGTGTTTTGTGGTGTTTCTATTTATTTTTTAGATGTAACACTAACAGGACGTCGGGATTTGTTCTTGAAATGCTCTTCTGGTCTTCTTGTGCAGGACTTTGCGATGCATGTTTCTCCAAATCAATCGTATTAAAAAGTAATAAAATATAATAATGCAAAATAATGATCCATTCCAAGTAATTGCCTGTTTTCGCAAAAAACCTGCAAAAGTGGTTGGAAGAAAAGCCAGACATCCCTGACTTACACAGGACTAGCAGTTTAGAGAACAGATGGGGAAAACTGAACAATAAAATAACAATAAAAAAGTTTAATGTCCTAACGTGTCCTATTGGACAAGGATAGAAAAAAAGGCTAACTTGGGTTAGGAATGCCATTTCATGTTGGTTTCAATGCCTGTTAACTCACAGGTAGTTTTTCTTGGTCCCCAGCCAGTTGTCACACAAGACGAGGTGTCTTCATTAACCATTTCATCATCTTTAGCTGTTATGCACACTGGAAATATCATCGGCCCTGGATGAAATCACACGTTAACCTGTATAACTCTAATTGCCAATAAGGATTGCATGAAAAATAGACATAAGGTCACATATTATTCTATACCAATTCGAGCTGGGACTGATAAGCGGATCATGGAGAGATCAGAGAGTGGGGGGAAGCTGCCAGTGTAATTCAAACTCTGCACGCTTTCCACAGCTGTAGTCTGACCCGACATGAAGTTCAGGTCATGAGCTCCCAAGACCGCAACATCTCCAGCCCTGGAGGACGAACTGTCAGAACATGACGAGGAACAATAGATGATCAGACGACTCTGGCTTACTTGGTGAGGCAGTGGCGCGGTGCCAGAACCCAGCGCGAATGAACGAGGACGCCGCTACAGTAATGTGTATCGTGGCTCTGGAGGCTGACGTGCCACGGCCAGGAGTTCGGACAGGCCTCGCTCACGTTCTCCACCTTGAATGTGCCGTCCTTTGAGGACACCAGCTGTGCCAAACCAGCAGGCAGTTGGCAGGGATCCACCTTGGCCTGACCACACTGCACTGAAGCCAAAACATGGAAATGGACATGAACGATGACTAAAGCGATTGTAAAGGTACATGATGAGAGTCTTACCAGTTGAACTGGTGCCAGGGCTTTCGGAAATGGCTTCATCTATATGACACAAGGGAAAAAAACAGCAGTTTTAGAGCCGGCACTGATACGTCGCTGAAATCTGAAAGTTCGTACCATGCATTGAAGACTCGATCCATTGTCTGTAGTTGTATAGATTGGTGTAGATCCCAGGTTTTTGGGCCCGACCACATCCAACCCCCCAGCTGACCACTCCAGCAAGCTTGTACCTCTCACCTGTGAAACATGAGAGAGGCCCACCAGAGTCGCCCTGATCCAGAGCAGTCAGCGGATCAATGACAAAAAGAAATGTAAAAGTGTTCACAATAAAAGATTATAAAAGCATTATTTTTATATAACAAAAGTATTATTATTATGAAAAATAATTACAGTACACACACACACTACTCAAAATAATAATATTGTATTTACTAATATTACTATTAATATTAAATCCTGATATTTTTTCCCTTTTTAAAAGATATTGAAATTAAGATATCTTGATTTTTTTTTACTTCAGAAACAACAACAACAACAACAACAACAGCAGCAACAATAATAATAAAGAAAACATTGTTGAATTCATATAGAGTTCCTCTCTTGGTATTTTTCAGAACTTTAATAAAAAGGCAAACGTTTACCTGACATGCATCCTTTCCGCCAGCATCCGCTCCAGTACACAACATATTTTTATACACTTTCCCTTTGTAATATTTGTTACATGTTTCCACCGCCAAAATAGTTACATTGACCTCTTGAAGTGTGGAGGCACGAGGCCCATCTATAAAGAGACAGATTCATCAAATCACACACACACAGTCATTACTAATGAAGCCCATCACAGAGAAACAAGACAAGGTTAATATATTCCTGCTATTTAGGGCCTTACTCTCTCTGATGGCGCCCCAGCCAGTGACGGTGCAGGTTTCACGAGGGGACAAATCAAGGTTTAAGATGCCGACAGGCCTCACACAGTTATTAAACAGCAGGGGACTCCGCAGTTTCACCAAGGCAATATCATTCTCATTTGTCTTTTGGTTGTACTCCTTGTGAGAGATGATTTTTTCCACCAATTCGGTCTTTAAATAAAATACACAAGAGAGTTACACAAAGCAAAATGAAACAACTTGAAAGATCCACACAAGGCGCTAAGATGTAAATAAACACTCACTTGACGGCAGGATTCATTCAGATTCTCCAAATCATGCATTCCAACCACAGATTTCCACAGTGACGCCTTATTATAACTGTTCACATGCCAGAATAGCATACAGGAGACAGAAAATAGAAAAAACCCCAGGAAAAATAAAATAACATAATATAATAATAATTTTCATTTATGCTTACCTCTCCAACACACTCAAAAATAAGGGTTTAAAATGTTGCTGGAAGAGTACCCTTATATATATATTTTTATTTGTACTATAATGGTATGTATTACTACTCTAAGGTATATGTACCTACTGTATATATATATATATATATATATATATATATATATATATATATATATATAAAAATTTTGTTATTTTTTTTTTTTTTTTTTTTTTTTTTTTTTTTTAAGACTCTGGACCACAAAATAAAGTATATTAAGTAAGGATTATGTTCCATAAATATATTTTGCAAACTTCCTACCTTGTATACATCACTACGTTTTGATTTGTGATATTTAGATTTTTTATTGGCTAAATGTTGTCCTTTCCTAACAAACCATACATCAATGGAAAACTTACTCAGCTTTCAGATGATGTATAAGAAACCGACCCTTATGAATGGTTTGAGAGATCTCTGCCGGGGGTCTTACCGCCTGAAGCAGTGGCTGGCCGTAACAACCCACCGCAGGTCGAGGAGGGCCCCCCCGCAGGCTGGAATATCTGAGTACTGCAGGGAAACCTGCCATGGCCATGAATGTGCCCATGCCTCCTGCCCACCTATAATCCGGCTCTCATCCTCATCCTTATCCTTATCCTTAGGAGAAAACACACGCATGCCAGCCTGGTCTGGAAAACAGGTATATCTGTAGCCATAGCCAAAAACAAACTGTGCAAAATTATAGATTTTTCTTTGATCTCATCAGGAGATCAAGTAAAAAAAATGCTCCATAAAGATATTTTTCTACATATTTTTTTCTAGATATTTTTTAATTAATGATAGAATCAGCCTTACTGTAACATCCTTTGCCAAAGACGCAGTTCGTTTCCACCGAAGCGTTCACGTTATTATCCCCTTCAGCATCTTTAAAGAGATATTACATTATATATAGCAAGGAATCGCACGAGCGAACCAAGTAACTGACATCAGCTCGTGATGCAATAATCACTGAGCCTCACCAGGGTCCGCTTCGGTCCAGTTAAGAGAGAGTATTAAAATAAATATATACTTTTTACACATGTTCACTGCTGTGCTATTAAAAACGCGAGGAGAATCGCAATAATACAACGACGACAACACGAAAAGCTAATGCAACCCCTCAACACCTGGGGCAATTAGCGTTTAATTAACAGAGCGGAGCTGTTCGGAGACTCTCCACTAGATGTCAGCAAAGACCCGAGCTCCGAAACGCCTGAACGATACAAATACCATGGGAGGACATCGATTAGTATTTTCGTTTTGCACGACAAACCTTCCATCCATGTAAAAATCTGTTGATTATATATATATATATATATATATATATATATATATATATATATATATATATATATATATATATATATATTTAATTTCAAAGTGAGTCCAGCTACAATCACACCACGCTTTTAAACTTGCTTTGGTCAAACTAAAATGAAAATGTTTTTATTACTTTATCACTCATGTAATTTAGTTTGAAACAAGTCTGTGTAGTCTGAAGAAGGTTCAGGTGCATCTTAGTCATTACGAAACCTTTATATTTCCAGACTTGAATCTTTTACATACATTTTATTTCTTCTGCGTATTCTCAGTGAACATGGTTTCAGAGCACCACTAAAAGTACACTTGTATCATGTTTAAATATGAAAGAGCTGTTCGTCTCGTTCAAGATCTCTCCTATGTATCAATGTCTGAGATTAAAAATATTGTTGGATGAAATCAAATATGGATAAAATTAAGATTGCAGATTCAGTTAAACAAGAGACTGTGTTGCCAAATCTGTTTTTATGCAATCTGTGTGTATTATAGGCATGAATTGAAAACGGTGGGAAGTATGCTGAATTACAGAACAATGCATTTCTATGTGTTTGAGTACTTTAACGCCTGGCCTCGAACATTTCGATAAGAAGTGATTGCATAGATAGCTGCCCACCCAGAGCAATATCGACACCCCCAAACACAACAGCACATTCACTGGTACTGGATAATATTTATTAAATAATCATACATTACTTCACATTGGTTTCTGCTATGACATGTTTAGCACGGCTGCTGCTTCTGCCGAATTCAAGAAATGTTCTTGATAACAGTTCCTATGGCAACGAAATGTAAGTGCAAAGATTACGGTGTAATCAAGAGTACCGCATGACAAATTCCGGCCACTGAAAATATGACTAAAATCCCCCTAATTCAAGGATACGTCATTATGTATGATTCGTAATTCCGATTTAAATAGACTTCAGTATTATAGCTTATGAGGATAAAAATGATATGCAATTCACTGCACAGGTCAATATGCCTTTAGTCCAAGATACATTCCACAATATTGATGCATGTACAAGATAAAAAAAAAATCTAATTAAAGCACACGAGGAACGACTCTGTCCTTTTTTTCTCCTTCATTTAAAAATCATTACGTAGAAAAAAAACAACACAAAACACAAGCCCACCCGCAACCGATCAGCCGTGTTCATGGAACACAGCTCGTCATATTTGATAACTCGGAGCATTTGTCTGAAATGCTTGCTGAGGTTTTGCAATCAGCGGAGCGGAGCCGCAGTGGTCGAGCGGAACGGCTCCGGAAAAAATAAAATAAAAATCCCTCTCAGAGATGGTGCCTCTGCTCCGATTCATACAAGAACAACAAACGCTCAATCTGTGCTGGTCTGAGTGCTTGGGACGACACGCGGGGGGAAAAAGGGATGAGGACTTGTTAAATATGTTGGTGTGAGATACTGCGGTGATGTGTTGAGGTCAATGGTATCTGCGTGGTCCAGCCCTGGATGTAGAGGCTAAAAAAAGTCGGTCTTTTGGATTAGTTCGATCCGAGAGGCTCTCTGTAAACTCTGGAGGTGAAGAAAGAGGTCGTTAATCATCTCCTGAGTCCGTAGTTCGCCCCTCTCTTCACCCTTCTGTCTCTCGGTTGCTTGTCCTTCATCATTTGGCCGATAGTTCAGGTCACGCTTTTCCTCTAGGCCCCTTGGAGTTTTTTCTCTAGCCTGTCCAGCTTGGCCAGGTTTTCCTTCAGCAGTTTGGAGCCGGGTGAGAGGAGAAGAGCTCTTTGGTAGTACATTCGTGCTGCTGCATAGTCTCCCTAAAGAAAAATAACAATAATAAGTAAATAAATATGGCACAACAAGTTAGAATGGCACAAGGAAATATTCTGTTCGCATTTCATCTAATCAAAAGAAATACATTTAAACATGCATAAATATGCATTTGTTTTAAAACATGTTGCCATAAAAATATTTCTAAAGGATTTATTCTTCTAGTAAAACCTTAAGTGGTTAATATTATTTAACCTGAGCTAATAACGATTAGGAAAGTATTACGAAACAATGCAAATTATTAATATTTGTGCATCAATTTAAAATTTTAAATGTGGGAAATAATAAAAAAAATCATATATAAATGATTAAATAAATGTATGCTTAAATTATTTTATAACTATAAAATATATCTATTTGCAAATATTTGCAAATAAGAGCAGTGATTAAAAAAACTTGTTTTTTGTGTTTTACATTAACTTAATTATTAGCATTATTATATTTTACTTCTGAAATATGTTGTATTTGTATTACTAGGTACATTAAAATGCAATTATTATTATTTATATTACTTATTATTATTTATACTAACATTATATAAATGTAAGTACATTATTATATTGATACATCACTTCTTCCTTCACATTATAGAAATTGTTTTTTCATTTTACAAGCAACTGAGAACATATTAGCTTAAAGAAAATTCAGTTATTTATTCAAAAGGCTTCAATTTCTCTTCAATCTCTTTCTTTAGGCAAAACAATGTTTTCATTAGCCCTCAAAATGCAGCCCTCATACCTTGATATGCTGAATCCCGCCCATATTCATCCAGGCTTGTGATTGGTCAGGTTTGAGCTCGACAGCAAGCTTGTAGCTCTGGAAACATTAGATCGAGACATGACATTTTATATACAGGATATGTAGCCAATGATGATTTCAACAGCAGTAAACCACCAGCGAGATTCAACCTTTTATAACAGTTTTGGCCTGTGCAAGAAACACGATCCATTTAAGATTTAAAAAAAGCACTGGAGGCGCATTTAACAGTCTGGCTCTACCGCAGATGTGGTGTTGAAATACCGCAAAAAGCCTTTTTGTTCATGGCTTTATAACGGAGCTTTGAACTGGATAGCAGAATTATGTAAACCTGAGACCAGCCTGTTCTCGTCTGTCCTTTTGTGGTCCAAATAAAAGTAGAACCACAGGCCAAATATTAGTGGGAGACCTGGAATGAGTCCAGGATCGAAGAATGCAACCAAAACAGTCCTCTTGTTAACCAGAAATCCTGCTGAAGAAACTCGGTCCTCAAAGACAAAGCTTCCAGCGTGAGATGAAGTTTATATTTGGAGATGAAAGGAGGTGGGTGATGTTCCTTTGACAGTATCAGGGCACCAGCAAGGAACAGTGTGAAGGTGAGCGAAGCAGCAAGCAGCACAGAACACAATTATACAACGCTTAGTCTCATGACTATCAGCAAAACTGATTCATATTCCAGCTCATTCTTACTGAGATTTAAACAGTAAGGGGGCCTGACTGACATGTCAAACAACCAATCAGTCTTTGGTGTTGATTCTAATGAAACCAAACTGATATACATATCGACAAATACGAAAAGGCTTTAAAGGTTACGCTTACATTTAAAGGAACAATTCCACTTTAGCCAAATATTCAAATTTAAATGCAGTAGAAATCAGTTAAAAATACATAAATACAGAAAATACATAAATACCTAAAATAAAATCTTTTTAAAAGTTATTTTTGTATTAACTGCATTTCTATATTAACTGCACATATATATATATATATATATATATATATATATATATATATATATATAAAAAAATCAAAAACCTTACTATTATTCTAATGCATAGAAAATTCTGAAAAAATCACCCCCATTTTATTAATATTAGCATTATTTTTGAGAATTTTTGCAATTGTGTTTTAGACACTCATTTTGATTAATATGATGTTTACACAATAACTGTAAATACATTTAATTGTATTTAAAGAATAAAAATAATTATTACAATTTATTATTCATGTTGATATATTTAAAAATCACACTTTTATTTGCATTATTTTCTTCCTTTACATTGCATTACATATTTTTGTTTATTTATTTATTTTTTACAAGCTATTGAGAATATATTGTAATAAAAAAAATATTTACTGTCCCAAGTTAAGGCTTTATTTTCTTTACAGGAATATTTCTGTCTGAAAAATACTAGAAGTTAAAAAGTAAATCAATTTATTCTGAAAAAAAAAAAAAAAAAATAAGCCTCAAATCTTCTGCTTCTCAGAAGGCTGTTAAAAAAACCTGTATACCGTTGCTCTTGGGTTTCGTATAAATCTGTAAAATCAAATGAAAGCTTTCCATTTGGGTAAAGCTCTTGCAATGTTTCCGTCTAATACGCATCAACCGTGCGGTGAACTGTCTATAGGCAAGCTAAGACTCAGCAACCAAGAATCTGAAGAAAGGAAATATTTGAAGAGCTCTTCGCTCAAACTGACAGCTGCAGGTGAAGTTACCTGGAAGGCTCGATCGAGTTCGTTCATCTCTCTGAGCTGGTTTCCCATCGAGAAGTGCAGCTCTGCCCTCACCCCGGGGTCTGACGGCTCCTGCTGCAGTGCTGTCTTCAACGCATCCAACGCCTGAAACACACACACACACACACACACACTCATTAATCTAAACTTCTTTTTCCTGAGTCTCTTTGCCTCTCAGGAGGCATAGAGATTTCTCTTTGAGGCAGAGAACCGTTAAACTGAGTAATAAAGTAATGAGTAAAGGCATGAGTAATAAAAAGAAATTACGTGCAATTTATTCTAGTCTAAGACGCCTCACTGAGATTCAATAAAATGTTCTTTGAACTGCCGAATGCAGTGGTGAAATTGGACCCGGGCAAAATTAAGATAAGGGATGAATTGATTCACAACAACAAATGAGATGAAAAAACCTTGTGTTTGTGTTTTTCATTTGAGTACGGGAGCAATAAAAGAGAGTGTGCATGAATTGGCTCACACAAAGGCATGCGCACTCACCTCTGTATGGTTGCCTTGTTTGCTGTAGATGGCAGACAACAAGCGGTAACATTCAATGCAGTTGCTGGTCTTTGAAATGACGCCCTGGGTCATTTTCTCGGCCTCCCCAGATCGACCCGCCATAGCTAAAACCTGCGCCTGTGGAGACGAGATGGGAAGAGACAAAAAAGGAAGGAGGGAATGAAAGAGCAACCAGAAAGGAACCTGAGAGGTCCCGGCCTGCGCTTCTTAAGGCGGTGATGTGAATCACAGTGAAGGGTCTGCGGAGACTCAATTAAGCTGACGTTCTGAGCTTTCAAACACTCCAAGCAAACCGCTTTCAAAAGACCAATGCCAATGCCGACAAATTAAAGGGATATTTTGACCGAAAATGAAAAAGTGCTGTTAATTTGCTCAGCTGAGATTTTTTTTTTGTCAGTAGAACAGAACATTTTTGGCTAAAACCGTGATCCTTGGTGATTCATAAATAGAAATGCTGCATGTTTTTTACATTTCTTTTATGATCAACTTTTTATTGTCTTTTAAATATAAACAAAATAATCAGAATAATCGGAACGAACAGTTAAGGAAGAAAAAATAAAGACCTGTTATAGTTCTAAAAATCATTCTTAATATTAAAGAACAGCAGAGACCACATCACTATAACTATAACTATATCGGGAAAAAAACATATAGAAACAATATAATTGGAATCATTTTCACAAAATGAATACCTGTGGCTCCTGGCGATGTATTGAGGTCTTATGAAGTAAAATAATCGGTCTGTGCAAGAAACTGAATATTATTCACTACATTACTGCCTGCAATCCTTAGTCTGAGGAAATGGGGAAATCTAATTCTGCTGTACATTGTTTCTATTACCTGGTTCAGTTCTTTAGTTCATTTATGTAATCATACAATGACATACATGTAATGTATATATAATTATATGAAATGTGGATGTTTTGCATGTCTAAAGCATATAAAGTCAATAAACTAGCCTTTTTACATAAGGGTAAAACTCCAGACTATTTGACTGAGGTTCTGCATTCATGACTTTCCAAATAACTTTCAGCTTCTTGCACAGACTGATTGTTACGCTTGACGATGCCTGAATATATCGCCAAGAGCCTTGGGTATTAATTTTGTGTTCCTTAAATACGCCTTTGTTTAATTCTCAAAAACTGACTTGCATTTTCTGAATCACCAAGCACCGCAGTTTTAGCTACAAAGCTGTTCTACTCAAGAAAAAAAAGCCACCTGCATCTTGGATGGCCTGGGGGCGAGTAAATTAACAGCAAGTTTAATTTTTTTGTGTGAATAAACCCTCTAAAACCATACCAAACTTAACCAAAACTGTTGTATTGACAAAAAAAATTAATAGCTGAGAAAGCATATGGTTTTTTGCTAAAATAGTGACTAATCTCACCAGGGCGAGCCAGATATCAGTGCTCTCGGGCTGAAGTGTGGCCGCCTCTCTGTAAACCTCCAGTGCCTCCTCGTATCTACCGGTGTTGTAGTATAAAGCCCCAAGAGGGGTCAGGATATCCACTTTACGAACCACTTGCAGTGCCCTGAGAGACACACACACACACACACACACACCCATCCACCTGAGATCTAGCTGTGGAAGCTGGATACATCGTTTACACTATTCGGTTTCATTTGATCTCATCTTACCTTTTGTACCATAGCTCTGCCTCTTTATTGTCATTGGACGAGCGAAGAAGACGACCCAGGTTCACCATGGCAACATAGTGAGATGGCTTGAGACGCACAGCTTCCTGGTAATGAAAGGCTGCACGATCCCCATGACCTAAAACGGAGACAGCCAGGTAAGGCGTAGGCTGCATGTAACATAACACACGTGTAGGGCCTGATGATAACGATCATAAAAACGGAATTTTACTGCATAATGCGGAACGTCACGGAATTTGACAAATTCTGAATGGATAAATCAAGAGCAGCACTTTAACCAAGATGTGAATATTAAGCAGAAAAATACAATTTAAATGTAAATTCTGCATGTTCTGCATGTTTCTGTGCGAATGAATGGCGTCGTTCAGACCCAAAGGGGACGGGGGTGTATTTTACAGTCACCGTTTTCCAGATTGATTTTAAACACAGATAAAAGGCGTCCTACCAGTGGCCATTCTTCACACATCTCAACGTCTACCACCACAGTTATATCACACTGTAGGTAAAATGCAAAAAGTTTCAATGCAAGATTTCAAAACGAATGTAATCTCAGCGAAAATTTCAAACCTTCAACCCATGGGAGAAAATCAACCTGCCACAACAGTTTAAAATGAGCAGATTTGGCAACCCTGCATCCATCACGAGCTGCATCCAAAGTGATTTAAATACTTTAAATATATACTGATGGCAGCTCCCTGATGCGAGAAAATTATATTCAGCATTAAAATGGCAGACATTGGGAGCAAGATTAAAAAAACAGTGCGGTGCAGGGTTTTAATGCAAAAAAAGCACACGGTAAAGGGTGACTTTAGAAAGCAGAAGCTAAATCCTGGACATTTTGCCTGGTCAGACACATTTTTCAGGTTCAAAAAGAGAACATCTCTGGGAAAAAGAAGATGTATGGTCATATACAAACAGAAACAAAGATCTTCACAGCAGTCCCTTCAAAACAGCATCATGGCTGATCTAGTTTAAAGAGTCGTAGAAGTTTCTTACCCGTGTCCACCAGGAACACACCATAGTTGTTATGGAGGTCAGAACTGTCGGGGCAGTTCTCAATACCCTTGGTATAAATTTCATTTGCTTCTTTTGAATGTCCCTACACAAAATTAGGGGAAAACGTATAGATTAAATGTGGCCTTTAGCAGGTTATTGCAAAAAAAAAAAAAAAGTTTTGTACGAGTATCTTCGTATGAGTATCGTTTACGAGCACAAGTGACAGAGAGAAAGACCTGGTCAGCATATAGAGAGGCCAGGCTGGAGTACGCATCAGCAAAATGGGGACCGAAACGAATCGATTCCTTTAACATCCTCTCCGCCTCTTCCTCCTTCCCCTGAGACCTGCAAAACAATATCACCATCATCCTCTTCCTTGCACACTGAAACTGAACGCAGCAGCGCAAAAAACACGAAATTACTTCTGCGAACCACAACATCAAACGCTATTTTTATCCTTTCCAGCATTTGGGTGAACCTGGCTGCTTTCCAGCCTTGGCATACGGCACACGAAAGCAGAATTCCCAGATTTTCAGTAATATTGCAATAGCATTTGTGTATTTGCCTCCGAAGGTTACACACATCCGTGACAAGCAATTGTGAGTTACGTTACGCGAGTTATTGTGAGATACAAAGAAATAAGAAAATAGTCTTTGTTCCGACTTTCTAACTTACAATTTAGATTTTTTTTTTTCTCACAATGCTGACAAAAGTCAGAATTGCAAGATATAATTGAGAATAAAAGGCATAATTGTGTGATAAAAACTCATAATTGCCTTTTTATGTTTTATTCAGTGGCGGAAAAAGGGGTTTCCAAATGATTTACTTCAGAAGGTGAGGAACTGATGTATTTACTTCAGAAGGTTGCCCAGGTTGAAGAGAGCTCTGTTGTGTTGAGGGTTAATATCCAGCGCTCTCCTGTAATAAACTTCAGCCTCCTCTGCCTGGTGAGTCAGGGTGCCCAGATTATTCAGAGCACTGGCATGTCGAGGGTACAGTCTATACAAAAACACAGAGGCAATTTACGGATTTACATAATCAAATGAAAGCACTGGTTCTTAACCAAAGTATAAAGGAAACTGGGGTATTAAGGTGTATTTTGGCAATTGGAAATGTTTCCGTCATCAGACAAAACCATTCAGTGTCAAATTATTCCCATGCTCGCATAAACACACTTACCTAAGGGCCGTTTTATAATGATAAATGGCTTCTTGGTTTCGTCCTCTGTCCTTCAGGAAGTTGGCATAGTTGTAATGAACTTTAGCATTGTGAGGTAAAGTCTGAATGCCAGATCTGACGGCAGAGGGAAAAAAAACAGATCGGAACGGCACAGAGAAAGAAAAAACATTTCGATTTGAAAGGACAAAAATCCAAAGGGTACAACACTCTATGCTAAATCTCATAAAAAACATAAAAAAATAACCAGGGTTATCACAGTTACCAAAGCCTTTGTTTGCAACATTTTCCATTGCCATTAGTTCAGCTTAACTTACTAATTAAGTACTACTTCAAATTAAATAGTGAAATAAAAATGATAAAAAATTATACTCACATTTAAAAAAAATGCAAATGACAAAACACAGCAAAATAAAAAAAACTTAAATAAAATGTTTAATTAAAACAAAATGAACAAAAATGAAAAATAAGGGTTATTATAGTTACCTAAAAGTATTTTAAAACACCTGTTTTTTAAAATAACCCTTTACTTACTTAGTACCAAGCTAATTTTCATTTTGTTCACCTTATGTGAACAAAATGAAAAATTCTATACAATATATATATATATATATATATATATATATATATATATATATATATATATATATATATATATATATATATATATATATTTTATTTTTTTTTTTTTGAAAACAGAAAATATGGTAACACTTTACAATGAGTTGTCTTTTGTTAACATTTGTTAATGTATTAATTAACATGAATGAACAATGAACACTACATCTATTATACTCTTTATTAATATTTGTTAATGTTAGGTTATAAAAATGCACTTGTTAGTTCCTAGTGCATTAACTAATGCTAACAAACAAAACTTTATTAGTAAATGCTGAAATTAACATTAACCGAGATTGATAAATGCTGTAGAAGTATTGTTCATTCTTAGTTCATCTTTACAAACGTAGTGAACTAAATGTTGACTAATGTATAATTCACCTAAACCAACACTGACCAGCTTGAAACTAGTACTAGTGCTGAATCCAGCGTTCATCTTAAACTGGTTAATTCTGGATCTTCCAGCAGGATGTGAATATGAACATTCACACACCCACACACCTGAACAGGGCTTCTCTAGAGAGCCAGATCTCATTCTGCTGGACGGTCTTCCAGGAGAAGAGGAGGAGGACGACCAGCATGGACACAGTTAGTGCGGCTGCTCCCCACCGACTGACCACTGAATACAGTCTGTTCAGGCCGTGCACCACCAGAACACAGTAACCCATACTGCACAGACACAAAGAGAGTGTTGTTATGGAAAAATCCTTTGTAATTTGAGCAATACTGCGTAGATGGACGAATCACGAAGCAGTTTTGGAACAGACCTTTGTTTATAATCCACAGGTAATGTACTGTAGAGAGTATTGTGGGTGGAAAATTGCATATTTTCAACTATGAGGCTAATGCGTTTCAGCATTTAATGTTAACTCATGTATTTAATGTTATTTGAGACAGCCAGAGAATCATTTCCATAGGACACGACAACTCTCGTGAAAATAGCAGTGATACACCCTATAGAAATGTTTGTTTATGCTAGACTTATAATAAATAAAAGAAATATTTAAAATTGCAACGGCTTGTTAAAAATCATACAGCTCTTTTGACAGAATGACAATTAAAATTAAAAGCTAATAAAGTAGGAGTGACTTTATTTATTTTTTTAATCATAAATCACAGTAAATAAATAAAATTAAAATAAATTATAATTAAATGAATAATTTCCTTTGACTAAATGCGATATTTGAGATGTACATACACACATATATATATATATATATATATATATATATATATATATATATATATATATACATATATAGAAAAACACACGTTATAGTGTATTTATAATGCATCTAAATAATAGGAGAAATGTAAATGTTTAAGAATCAGCTAATACAAAAATACTATACAAATACTAAATATCATAAATACTACTTATTGCAGAAATATAACAAAAATATTATTGCGTAAATTATGAAATACGTTTGATTTATTAATGTATTTATTACATTTTATTCATTTTTTGCAGCGTGGATTGGCTATTGTCATCAAACATTAAATATTGTAATCCTGGCACCAGGTAAGCATCAAGGCAAAATCATTTAAAATTGCAAACCCAAAATCAGACACATCTGTGAATCATATTTGTTGACGCATATTTGGAGGTAATCATGAGAAGGAAGAAACGCCCTTCAATCCTTTAACCACAGGAAAGGGACTGATCCAATTCCACCACTCACACTGTTTATTTTCAGACACTGGTGTCACAGTTGACACGGTCAAAAACAGATCAAGTCAAACACAAATTACACAAATCGTCCATACAGAGAATATAGTGTTGAAAAAGACTGGAATTATTAGTTATATTAAACAGTTCATGAGTGAAGCGAAGACTTATGAATTGAAAATCAGCTTGTTTGTGAAAAAAACAAAACAATAAGATATTTTTAACTCCAAACTGTTGCTTCTGGCTAAAATAGGACTTTTCTATCCATGATATTGCTTTCTCAAGTGAAACATTTCTTTATCTGAGAAATATGCTCAAATAAAGCATTACTTGCAAGTGAAAACAGCTCTAAGCAAAGGGGGACAGGAGGTCGACTTCAAATTAGAGGAAGCGTTATAATGGATTATATTTCTGCCATAAGCAACAGTTTAAAATGAAAAATGTCTTAATGATAGATTTGTTTCGTACAAACACGCAGCTTTCGCTTTACGAGACGTTAATTGATGGACTGCTTGTGTGGATTCTGACGGCAACCGTTTCACTGCACAGCGTCCATTCGGTGAGTAAATGATGTAATGCTAACGATTTATAATAACTGTAATGTTCCCCTATTGCACAGACACAGCTGAAGTGAATCAGAGCCTGAGAGCAACTCACATTCCTCTCATAGCTTTACACTGATGTGTGTGTGTGTGTGTGTGTGTGTATAAATGGTTTGGCCTCTGAGCCGCAGTGCCGCCTTCACGTGCCTGACTACGATTGCTGTTAGCACTAACAAAGACAGTGTTACTAATATTTACCCAGCATGCATAGAGAAGTGCCGCCTAAACACCAAGATAAGTGCCCATCTGATCCTAACACAGGCCATTAAATTCACTGAGCACAAACCGCTCATTACTCATAACTAAGTGTGCTCAGGGATGTAATGCTGTGTGTACTTGCATGTACGTGTGTGTATGTGGGCGTTTGTCAGGTCACCGCAACTCACAGCTAATAAGATCATTTTTGAACGATCTCTATTAAAACCCTCGCCTCATTGTTCAAATTTCAGTTTAATCTCGACAGTTTAGATAAATACAAACACACACACACACACACACACACAAACACACAAACACACACATTTATAACAGATCAGTGGTGCATTGTGGGAAGCAGGGCTCAAGACAGATTATGTACTGTTATCAGTGGTGTGTCATCCCCACAGCGGGATGAAGGAGAACGAGGGAGAGAAAAATGGAAGTTAAATTTGTGATGCTCTACAAAAAAAAGTCAAATGAAGAGCAAGGAATGTTTTCAAAGGACATTTTCGCGATGTATTTTTACAGGCACATCCGCACACACACACACACACACACACACGCACACAAACCTGGGCATGTAGAGAACTCTTTCCGCCACCACAAATCCCACACGGAAGAACAGATTACTGGCTGGGATGAAGGGAAAGACCAGGAACAGCACGCCCACCAACACCTCCTTTCCTTTCATCTTCTACAGAAAGAGAGAGACAGAGCAAAAGTGAGAGAGACAGAGAGAAACCAGAGGCTGTTTGCTGTTGGAGAAAGCAAAAGTTTTCTACATTTCCTGCAGACAATGTCAGCGGAGCTTGCCTTTGTAAAATCTGCAGCCACACTCTTATTTGTTGGTTTATTGTTGCGATTTTGCGCGGTGTGTTTCCGTGTTTAGTTGCTGTGAGTATCTGCAGCACGTCTGTGTAATTTGTGAAGAATATATGCAGCATTTTCTGTATTTAGCTGCATTCTGAGTACGATGTTTTCTTAATTTGTTGGTGTTTTTTGTATTTACATGTGTTTTCGTCATACATGACCGGCACATTGTTTACCGTCTAGGCGATATTTCCACAACTAAGAGGGTTTTTTTCTTCGCTGATACTGAGCTCCCATGCTTTTATTACTGTACTGAGTGTGTATCCTTGAAATATGAGCTAGACTTGTTTCTATTGATGTATAAGTTCATTAAATATGACAGCAGTAGAATAAAAAGTCGATACACAGATATGAATTGGATATGAAATGTAAGGTAGAACAAGAAAGGTTGGGGAGGGTGAAATCATAACTGTATCACGCTCGGTTTACTTTCAAATGCCCGATATGCTGATAATAAACAATAAAACCGAAGCCACTATCTGAAAGCTCTCTCATATATCCACAGACAGGATATGAATGTTTTATTATTGATTTCTGTCCTCCAGTCCATCAGCAACATTAATTAACTTCAGATTCAGCAACAAATGAGCAGACATGCAATGACTATGTCAAGAAATAAACAAAAGCTCGTATAAATATGTGCTGATAGCATTCAGGGCCACCAATCATTAATATCGACTCGCTCTCAGGCCTGTGTGTGTTTTTGTGTGTTCTGCATGAGATAATTAGCCTAGTAAACATTCCTGAGGAGACAGATTGGAAAGCCATTAGGGTGAATCGTTGGCACACAGCTCCATGCGGCTGATCGGGGGAGGCCTGCCAAAACACGCTCGTGATAAAGGCGTGGCCAAGCTTGGTCATGTGACTATGGGAATATTTCAGTGACAGAAGAAGCTATTCATTTTAAGTTCAAATTTCCAGTGTCAAATAGGTTGTTATTTAGGTTCAAAGGGGTAAAATAACACTGACCACTAGCCACCAGGTTTAAATAAACCAAGATGACCTTAACCAGATCATTTTTCTAATAACATACAATTTCGTATTTATATTTCTTTTTGTGTTTTTATTTTTAGCACTCTATATTTCCAAAACTTTAATCTTAATTTATTTACTTCAGTTTTTAAAGTTGTTAAACAGTGTTACTTATTTTGATTATTAGAAAATTGTATAAAATGATATATTAATATGTCTTAATATATACACATACATATACATAGAGAGAGAGAGAGAGAGAGAAAGAAAATATCCAAAAATATTGAATACATTGATCTGTCTTTATTATTTTAATCTGTGCATTTGTGCAATAAATCCATCTGATTACTGTTGGTCCCATTAATACAAACAAAATATCGAAAGCAATGCAAACACAGACAGAGAGAGACACAAAACCAGACAATGCTCATATACACAGAGCCTAAAAGCTTATGTTTTTCTGGGAAATATTAGCGGGCTAAAGCCGGGTCATGAGAATGATGATAGCTTTGGCATTATCCTTTTCGCCAGTTGCCATCTGTTGTCATGGCAGCACAAACAGAGGTCACCCGCATGTCCCAAAATGTCACTGGGCCAAACTCCATTCAGTGGCCCTCTACAGACCAACGCATCTCTCTCAGCTCTGCGCTTTCATTCCCGCTTATTTCCCTCGGCCCCTTTATTCCTTTCACCTTGGCTTTTTTCAGTCCTTCAGTTCCCTTCTATCATAATTACCCTCCAAGAGGTAAGAAAGATAGTTTCATAATAAAACAAGATGCTGCCGCTGCAATTTTGCTATAAATAGTCCTTAATAAAAAAGAAAACAAGGTCCAAAAAAGGTAATTAATGACAATTCTTCTATATTTGTATTTTTAATTTTAACTTAATATTATAAATACATATATTTTTGTTCATGTGGCTAGCATGGTTTGAGAATGATTTAAAGGGCTTCAATGAAAGCATGAACATCTATAGCCAGTTATATAAATATGTCATAATGTTTCTTTAATGTTTTAAAACTGCCAGTTTCTTTCCAGGTTCAAATCCATTGTGGACTTTTGGGCCCTAGTGTATACAGAACATGTTTGGACTGGAGGATCATTTCACTTGTCAAACATCCATAGAATATGAAATCTGAGAGTACTCTCTCTATAAACTGAATGAGAAAACATATTTTTTTTCAATATTAAACACTCACACTAAAAGGAGAAGGCAGTTTACTGACACTGGTCTGTCAGCTTGTCTCAGACACACACTATGAATTATTCAGTCAGATATGAGATATGAGATCTGCTGATCAGGGCCTGGAATATTCCCTCTCTTTCGTTTTCACTTTCCCTCTGTCTTAGTTTCTTTGCGTGGAGTCAGACCAGTCATCGCAAAAAATAATTTTCTTTCCACAAACTCGAGGACTGGAGAGCAGAAATGCGAACGTTTCTAAAAGATCCCTCAAGGACGGAGCCAATACAGCGGCAAACAACTAAAAGAGCATTCTGGGGCTCGACAATGGCTTGGCATTCTATCACAGTTTCTCAAATGTTTTATAAAACGAGCATGTGAATGTTTTATATGCCTTTTATGCTTTGCTATTTTCTTAAATGTTTTTTCGTACTCGTGGGCTTTTTGCGTAATTCGCTGAAAAAAACCTGCATGCACTATATCATAAACACACCACAAATAAAAACACTAGTGCATTTGAGACTAAGGAAATGAACAAAAAGAAATGCATTATTTAGGCACATTGAAAAGTTTGAATGTGCTTAATGAAGGTCTTTGATTGCAACGGCAAAGTTTTAAAATGCCTGAAGATGCTCTTTGACTGAAATGGTGTGCGGGACTTTTTCTTTGATGCTAAAATCGTATTCATATGCCATATGAAAATGATATATGAAGAATTTCTCCGTCAGCATATGTGCCTCACAAAAACTGCGAGATAGAGATGAGCAGAATAATCGCCTGAAGTGCTGATAAAAAAAAAAAAAAAGCATCTCACTTCGTGCACAATGTGTGCATTAGCTCACGGCAAACATCTGCTTCACGTGAGCGTTTGCACTCATTTACACAAATCGCTGCTATTTTTCACATGTTGCCATGGCGATGGGTCGCCAAGAATTGCGGCGGGAATGAAGAACGGGGGGGTGTGAGACAGCACGAGCGAAGGCTTTTACGTCTACGTCTAAGCTACGTTTGCGTGTGTGTTTTTCATGACAGAACGCGGTTGACTTGACATGTGGAAATGCTTATGTGTGCGTGTGTTTCTGTGTGTGTGTGCGCGCGCTCACCTGTAGGCGTGTAACACAGTTCAGGCTCAGCGCCAGCATGACGAAAGCCAAAGCCAGGGAAGCGATATTCCGTCCGTCCCATAGAGACTCCACTAACGGAATGCTGCCCACCTGTCAATCACAACCCAAGCGGTCATCAAACATTCCATCAAATGTAGCGGCCGCTGTGTGTTTATGTTGATGCCATTTACCTGCCAGTCGTAGCAAAGCACTGTGGGAGCCAGTAAGAGCCAGGCATTGAAGGAGAGCAGATAACAGTATGTAAGAAACCTGAAAAGACAGGGCATCATGCTCTGGTTAAATAATTGAATAAATGTAAAAATGAATTTAATAAATATATAGACATTTTAACTCTTTTGCTGTGCTTAAAATCTTAACCCACTCAATTAATTGAATTGGTTTTGAAGTTCTTTCAGGAACTGATTGTCCATAGGCCTTACTGATCTGAATAAGTCTAAATCTGAGTTGTTTTACTCCAAAAACGTAAGATCAATTAAAAAAACAAACAAAAACAAGTAGATGAAATAATAATGCAATAATGTAGCAAAATGTATTACCTATTTATTTATCAAGAAACCATTAAATACAACTTTTGCCTCAGTGAACTCCTGATTTGCTGCTTATTAATAGTTAGTAAGGTAGTTTAAGTTCAGGTATTGGGTAGGATTGAGATATAGAATATGATATAGAATTACTAAAAAAATATATGTTAATAATTGCTCCCTATACTAAAGTGTTACCTAATTTTGTTCACTCTGTCGGAGCAGTCATTAGGTTTTAGTCCAATGATAACATTAATACGAATTTTCAGCAGAAAGAACCAACAATCCAAAAAACAAGGGTTAAAAAAAGTTATAAAACTTTTTTTTTTTTTTTTTTTTTTTAATCAATGAATGTGAAAGCTGAAGTCACCATCATAATGCTAAGATGTTCTGGGCTGTGTTTCCAAAAAAGCTTAAGTACATCGTAAACTCACTGAAACCAATGGTGCTACGATCAACTTGGGCTTATGATGCTTTTGGAAAACGCAGCCCTGGGCAGTTGCCAGAGTGTTGCTCTTGTGTTTTGGACACTTTCTTCCTGACTTAGGTAAAATCTAAACCCAAACATGTCGTAACATTGGTATTTTAAGAAGCTGTTAAGAAATGTCATGCATATCCACATAAAATATTAATGGTCCTTTGGCAATGATGGAAGACCAAGTCATACGCTCATAAAAATACTTCACAATTACGAATACAGACAAAAATGCTTAAGTACTACGAGTAAAATTACAGTTCTCCCTCTGTTATTTATCAACTGGAGGAAATGTCAAGGTTTTCCTGCTTTTGTGTACGTTTCAAATCACATCAAACCTCATACTGGCTTTAACATACAGTCTTTAGCGGGTGAGAACATGTTTTTCTTAACAGTTTTAAGTTGAAGATGTGTGAAGGAAGACAGTCAGACCAACCTGGTGAGCAGATATGGAGAGAAGGACGCCGGATTGTCTTGCTCTGAGAACAGCGGCATGGATCCACCCATCAACCACAAGCGTAAAGACATGATGACTGTAACCTACAGAAAAACATGCGGTTTGCACATATGCGATCTAAATCTAAATACATTAAATAGTACAAATGTTCAAATTTGTAAATAGTACAAATGTACAAAAATTCACATTATTAAAAAAAATTTTATGTTAGAGTTAATAAGAAACCGTTTTCTCATCTGTTGTAAAATTGCAACTTTTAATTTTCCACCGCTCTCAGTACACAATGTAACTATAGAAGAGTCAAGTTTTAAACAGAAAAAATATCGAGACTCTTTGGTCATTTTTGAACATGATGCTACTGGTCTAATCGGATTCAATGATCTATGCTAAAAGTCCTTTTGCCAGACCCCGAGATCGGCTGAAAAGATTCCAAAATAGTAAAACTCAACTTATTAACTTGAGTTGGGAGAGTTAGAGAATGAATATATTTCCAAAAAAAGTGGAGTGTTCCTTTAACAACAACAAAAAAAAAAATGCAGTTGAGCTGACAAATAGGTTTGAGAAACCCTATTAATAAAATTTGATTGCTAATGTTATTAGATGGAGGGATACAAAGCCTGTTTAAAGGGCACTTTTTCGACAAAAATGTGCATAAACCCCTGAAAGCAAATGAGGGGGGCGGGGTTCATTTTCCAAGAGGATAAACACGCTGAATTTTAAAAGCACGTATCTGCCAGCTTTTAGTAGACTGCTAGCATATAGATAAGCTCAAAAGTAACAGACATGAACTAAAAGCCTGATTTTTCTCTTCTAACATATAAATAAAACACAGCTCACAGATCTTTAACCACTAAGTCACATCACAGGATAAAGAAAAAGAGCCAAACTCAGAGGGTGCTTTGCCAGAAGAGAAGCATTGCTACATTTGGCAGTGAAAACCTAGCTACTTACATGTAGCGAGATGATGCAAGCTCGTTTGACGAACGGACTGGAATTTCCGACGAGCTCCTTCAACCCGGAGCGCGACAGGTGCCTGGAACGAAAAGCATAACCAGATGTGACAGTCGTTTAACGACTCCGTAACTCAATCAGCTGATGAACTCATTTTCATTCATTACTGACTTAATCAAACCATCAGCGAATTACTTCACGGGTATATTAATCTGTTTACTGCTGCTTTCAATTAATTACCTCTCCATCTTGGAAAGCAGAGCTGGAAGAAAACGAATGAAAAGACACACACACACATACACACACTCTCACAGTCCTTATTAAAAGATTTTAAAATGCCACTCTAAACTGGAACGGCATCATCCTTCTTTGAGAGTGCAGGGATGTACAGTGAATTTTAATTCAGCGTGACATGACACCATGACAGCTTTGACTGGAAATGTGGGTGAGATGAATGGAAGAAAAGAAGAGGCGTGAGAAGGAGGTGGGGGAGGAGAGGAGCTGAGGCCGTACATCGCACTTTTGCTGATTGATTCAGTAAAGAACTGCAGAGAGCTGGGCTTAATGACTGTGTGTGTGTGTGTGCGTGTGTGAATCAGTGATTTTCAGAGCGTATTGTACTCCAGGGATCAGTAACCAGGCTCAAAGACAGCACTGTATTTTAAAAAACGCAAGCCTCCCGCCTCTATCCTCGCCTTTTATTGCTATTTCCATTTTGTGCCGTTTTTGTCTGGTTCCAAGAAAAATGACAAGATGTAAAAAAACAGGGAGGGGTTTTATATCAACAATGGTAACACTTTATTTTAATAATCCACTTGCAATGACTTTGCAACTACTGTATATGTCAACTAGCAGTCAGTAATATTAATAGACTGTCTGCTCAATAACGGTCTTAATGGGTCCACAACATACAACATACTGATTATGAGAAATTCTGCAAGTATATGTCAACATATTCTACTAACCCTAAACCTAACAGTCTACTCAGAGAGCCAGCAGATATGCAAAATAATGAGAATTAGTTGACATGTAGTTAGAAAAAAATAGTGGAAAGTCTAAAGTGGACTATCAAAATAAAGTGTAGCCTAAACAATAATTGTTTATTGATTTTAAGTATCATTGATTTTAATTTGAAGTAATTAATTCACATTCCCATGAACTGATTCATCAGTGCATGCTATTCAAAAGTACAAACAGCCTTAATGGTGTTTCTCCGCCTCTAAAACAACTTTTCTGATCACATCACCAGGGCCACCAACTTTTAACCAATGAAAAAGTACCCAGTTTTATTGTAAATGATTCAACTGCGCATGTTATTCCAAAATATTTAAAAGATAAAATGTAGATTTCACCACAATATAAACACTTTCACAATACAAAATGACTTTCGCCATCAAGTTTCAGCCAATGGGTGCTGGCTGTGCGTCAGAAGGGGAGGAGTCTTACACAAAATGCAAACTAGCACAGGAATTAAATCCTGTGGATGAAATTAAACCCTGCCTGGCATTTGTTCCTCATTAAACACGCTCTTTCATTTAGAAACATGTCACCTTATGGCAATAAAACGAGTTGCGAATGCAGTTTCATTTTAAATGTCTCCAATTTGTACATTTTTGCAACCAAGAATAATTAGAAACCGAACTATGAATATACAAATAAAATGTCAACATCTGCTGTGCCATTAAATGAATTACAGAAATGAGAAATAAGGGAATTTATTGCATGTCTGCACCAAGCAGTACAAACGCAGATAAACAATCATGTTAATGAAATTAGGAACATTTATTTAGTTCATGTCAGGTGTTTCAGGGGCATTCTTAATTGACACTCTTATGAATATTGCAGTGGTGTAGAGATACAGCAGAGAAAACAAGTGTCGGCTTATGCATTTAATAATAACAAAGCCCGCAGAAGATACTCCACCCCCTTTACTGCACACACAAACACACACACACACACACACACTAAAACGTACACTGAGAGACAGCATGTCTGCAGGCATTACGACAACTATCAGTCACAATCACACACTTCACACTGTGTGTGTGTGTGTGTGCATGTGTGTGTGTGAGAGAGAGAGAGAGAGAGGGGTTGTGTCTCATGTCCTCCCCAGGGTCACGGGTAGTGGCAAAGGTTTATGGGCACTTTTGAAAATCAAATAAAGCTGCAGAGCCCTCATTCCCCAGAGGGAGATGCAGACGGAGAGAGGAATCTTTCCTTTGCTGTTCTTTAAGGCTGCAGAATGTTATCATTCCTGCCAGCGATCCACAGCCCATGTCACATGTTTTGTATAAGTGTCACGGATGCTCTTTTCTGCTGTGTCTTTTAACATCCTTTTACTATGATGCCTAATGATTAGCTCATAAATATTCCTATAAGTGTAATAATCAAATAACATAATAAATATACATGGTAATTTCATTGCATGGGGTACAAAATGAAAAATCCTCATTTTTATTTTTTTAAGTATTTATAGTACTTTTTTCCAACAGATGGTTAGTAAAAAGAGGTGTTCAATCATTAGAAAAATCAACCTGAGGAAGTCAAAGTTCATAAAAAAAACAATCAATCACAAAGGTAATGCTGATCCTTAAATCCGGAAAATGTCTAAACAACCACAATTTCTGTTATGTCATTATCACTGAATAAACATTAAATAAGAAAAAAAAGAGAGTGACTTAAAGAAATGTTCTAGAACAATGAAAAGGTAACATGGTTCAAATGTAAGGATTTTTAACAATTTACATTGAAATCATGTTAAAGGGTCATTCCGAGATACATCCGAAAACCTTTGAAGTAAGAAGGAATTAAAAATAAGTAAATAATAATTGAACATAAAAATAAATGCTAAACCCACTTTACATTTCATTTCATAAGCATATCCAATAGCTTTTACAACCACGTGATTCATATCAGCATTTGTGAAATGTGGCACAGCCATGCAAGTAAACAAATAAATGCTACAAACATCAGATTATCCATATTAAATGTCTTAATAATGGATTAAAGGAGCTTGCTACTGGATGTTTGATGTCATGTTTATCTGTGAGGTCTCTGCTGTCCCCGAGGTTATGTGCTCTGTTACTAATGCGGAGAAATAGATGCATGTCTTGTGTTTTTGATCTCTGCCGAACACATGGAAACGCCGATAGACTTAACTGTAGAAACATCGCCGGCAGTGAACATAACTCAAGTGCTGTAGCGATCCAGACAACATAATGCATTACTGCAATATGATATATATACGGATGCAAACTATATCACAGATGCTGCAGTTTATTCTGAGTGGTTTCTGAGGTGTTCCTATGCGACTGCCGTTAAAATGCTGTCAGGGCTGTTAATGTCAATGTCAAAAGAAAACCACGAAAAAGGCATTTCTAAACACCATCAAAATGACAAGTCTGGGACAGCAACCTATTAGGAGGGGGTATGGGATTGTGTGTGTAAATGTGGGTGTAACGTTTGCACGCAGCACTCAGAGATCAGCCTGGTATCTCAGTCGTGTGTCTCCTTCAGTAATGAGAACCCAAGGGCCAGTCAAGGGGTCCCTATCTATTTTCCACTCACTGATGAGTCCCTTTGTTCGGCTTTTCACACTCTCAGAGAGTGAAGACCCACTGGACACAGAGCACATTTTAAGTAGCTGAGACTGTAATTGAAGCAAATGAGGTTGAGGCGAAAAGAGAGAGAGAGAGAATGAGAGAGTTTGGGGTCGAGTCGGGAGAGCGATTGCTGTTTGTCTCGCCTGATTGACTCTTTTTGAATGCCAATTACCGCCACAGCCGAACGAAAGAGCTGAGCTGTAATTGGAAGATTGCTTTGTGTATTCTCCATCACAGATATGCGATATCTTTAGCGAGATCGTCTGCTCACAATTGGTTTGGTACCAGTCAAACAGGAAGATTCTTTAAATGATAAAAGAAGTGAAAAACTAATCCGCTTTGATTGGACTGGTCCACCTGTATCCAGTAAATAGTAATCAACATTTTGCCATTTGCGGTCACGCAACAAATAGATGATTGTATTATATACATATTTTTTTAATGCAAAGCAGATGTATTCTGCAGCATATTTGAACCTGCTCGGAAATACTTGAAAGGGATTTTCTTTGAGGAAAAAAAGACAGCAGAACGGAATACGGAAATGCATCATAGAAAATCGGTTCCCCGAAAGGTCACTACCCAAGGTCAGACTTTGTGTCGGCATGCATTAGGTTGTCTTGATGAGCTAAGCTAATTTTATACAATAGTCGATGTCTATCCAGGGACTGCCGATCTTTAACCGTCTCCTAATGAATTTAAAGAGTGTCTGTGCTATGTGATCCGACTGCATGTGATGAATGTGCGTCGGTCACTCGTAGCACGCTCTCAGCCTTGGGCTGAAGATTGAAAGCACATGGCTGCTCCGATGTTCCGGCCACAGTGGAATTCTCCGTAAACATTCCACTAAAGATTCCATCACAGACGGCCTTCCTTGAGCCCTTAACATGCCATTTATATACACTTCACACCAGTGAGGGATTGACATTACTGCTATTTCAGGTCTAAAAAGGGTGGCTGACCAATCAAAGGCAATGTTTGAAAAGTGATAAAATATTATAGAGTTTTTTCATACATGCTAATTCCAACAAAACAGCAATGCTAGTTGGCAATAATCAGAGTCTGTTAATGATACGGCTTAGCAAACACTTACGAGATGAGCGGTTTGCGGCAGAGCACCAGGAAATCGTATAAGACGCACACACCAAACACCGTAACGCCCGTCTCTTTCACCAGCATGGCACAGGTGCCCAACAACAGACTGAGAGCCAGTGACAAGACAGACACTGTGGGAGGAAACTCGTCAGTCATTCTGCTCGCTGACACACTCCTGAAAGACAAAAAAAGAAGTGAAAGTCAACACTTATACACTACTGTTCAAATTTGAGGGTCATCTGATTTCTATTTAAAACAACACACTGTTCTTTTGTACTTTATATTCATAAAAGAATCCTGAAAAATATTAAGCAGCACAGTTGTTGATTATAATGAAAACATTCATTAAATCTAAGACTGATGCACAATTTAAAAGAAAAAAAAAGTCCTGGTTTGCATGGTCTGACAACGATTTACCAACATGGCACACAAATGATAATAATTTAAATAATGTCATGATTTGATTCATTTATTGATCACATTTCAGTTTTCACGATGCATCGCAACTCGGATAAATTGGATTACTTTGGTCCGATTTCCAGGTATTTTCAATAATATGCTGAAAACAACAGTTTAGTAAAGAATCACAGTCACGAAATCTGAAATTTCTCCATTGTCCGGTTTGATAATATAACACAAATGTGAATAGAGTGACAATTAACACAAAAATCAATAAAAACTAAAGTCTTGCATGCATTTAAGACATAGTTTTTCTAATTACAAATCAATTATTATTTCTGTAATCAGTGCATGAAAATTTAATTGTTAGATGAAAATGAAAAATGCTCTACTGTTACCTAATATAGGAGAGAAAGGCCAGGAGGAACAACACACTGGCTAAAACATCTGCTCTCCCGACGATCCCAGACACCTGTAACACACAATTACGACACATTAATGATCCGTGTGTGTGTGTGTGTGGTAAAACGACCAGCTACTATATAGTAACTGTTACAATTGCAATTTTGTTTTTACTTTTAATACTCTTAATTTTGCTTGAAATTTCTAATGTCACAGTCACCGAGCCTCTCTCCCAAAACACCCGTTCCTGATGTCATCCTGCAATCTAATTATATTCATTTCCATTGCGGCATAAAGGGTGGTGTGAAAGTATGAGCCGTGTGAGGAAAAGGTGGATGTGTTTCGCAATGAGGGAGAGCCACTGCACATTTAATGAGTGCTTCTTTGTAAGACAAATGGAGGAGGGCGAAATCAAACGAGGGGAGAGAAAGAGCGGGAAGGAGAAAAAGGAAAACGTGAGGGCAAGAGGGAGAGAGATTTATTTCCCTGGCGCTGTCAGCTCCGTCCTTTTATCTTCCCATCCCCCTAAAATGTATATCATCCATAAAGTCCTCCTATCCTCTCCAATCTGTTTTCTTGCACTTTTTTCCTGCTTGTTTTTGCCAGAGGCACAAACGCTAAAATGATCCCACAGTTGACACACTCCACATCTGGAGGGTTTCTGAAGCCCATCCCCCAGACGCAGAATTCCATGGAATTATACACACACACACACACACACACACACACACACACTTTCAGAAGACACACCCCGGAGCAACACACCATGCATGCACTGCTGGTGAGGGACACAGAGTGTTTTTCACTGCTCTGAGACATCATCTTTAATGTAAACATATAAAGCCCAGCGGCCCTTAATACAGCTCAGCATCTGTGTGGTATTACAGTCCGGCTGCAGTGTTTATGGGCTGAATACAGATGTAAATGTGGGGCCAGTAGACCTATCAGTAAATCTAGAGCCAGACTTTCACAGTTGCTGTAATAAAGCACTGTTGCAGACACAAAATCACCCGCTAAAAGCGTGTATAAATGCTGCCTTAAGGTCATGTTGGAATAATAGTATTTATGATGTAATCACACACATGACGCCGCCCTAACAATGCACTCAGCAACTAGGGAATATTTCAGTTATCATTTAGATCGTTTTTTTTCCCTATTAATTGCTAGTCATGGTCTGTAAATTTCTTTATTCAAGCAAGAGATAAAAAAAAATGAAAGACAAACATTTTGACTAGCTGCCTTTCTAGCTTTCCTTTGTCCTATTAATAAAATATTTGATAAGAAAGTTATAAAGATAAGAAATTTCTAGTTTTTGCCAAAATATAATTTGTTAATAAATTATTACTATTGCAGAAATGTATGTGTCATTATATATATATATATATATATACACACACACACACACACACACACATAATAAATACGCACACATATGTACACATACAGACATTTCTTTTGCTTTTCTAAAACATTAGCAAATATTTACATTTATTTAATTGTTTAATTGTATTTAATTTAATTTAGTGTACTTAATAAATATATAATTATATAATATTAGTATTAGTATTAAAATCAAGCTAATTAAAAGTCCTCTGCACTACTAATCCATCCTAATAAAAATATTTATATGTGAATGTGATTTGTTGCACGTTTATCACGTGACTTATCCAAATCCCTCTCTCACACACACATACACACATACAACCTGACCGTGCATAATACTATTACCCACACAGTCTGTGTAGCGTTTGAACGACCCTGTACTTATCCATCATTCCATTAAACTTTTACGTTATTTGCCACCTGTCCTCCTACACATTTCCCACTGTTTCAAACAACAGGCAATTACCAGCAATAATAAACTCTTATCCTGCCTCCTATAATGGAGTATTCACCCTGGACAGTTGCAGAGAGCACACACACTATCGTGTGCCTAATCTATCTTGTTTTAAGACACCTAGTCCATAAAATAAATGCACAGATCTCCAAGACCCTTTCAAAAGTGTGGATTCAACTGTGACTACTTCTTTCCCTATGCTAGGATTGCCGATTAAATACACACACACACACACACACACACACACACACACACACATCTACGAGTTGACTGTGTATCAAGCTGGGGATCTGAAACGCTGCACTTCTCAGAAAGACCCACAGCTATACCTCATTTCAGCCAATTACCTAATTCAACAGGAATTCCTCAAGAACAGCTG
Organism: Puntigrus tetrazona; assembly: GCF_018831695.1. Taxonomy (NCBI): domain Eukaryota; kingdom Metazoa; phylum Chordata; class Actinopteri; order Cypriniformes; family Cyprinidae; genus Puntigrus; species Puntigrus tetrazona. The sequence continues at coordinate 4,071,958 of NC_056702.1, read as the reverse complement.
CAGTCGGCCCTGCCCTGCCAACGGAGGGTCCGCGCACACACACACACACACACACACACACACAGCATCCGACTGCTGTGAAACCAAATCTACAAACTGTTTTTTCCACTCGCATTGTAAATGGAAAACCTAAGAGGAACAGATAGTGTGGAGAAACATACACAAACACACTTTATCGCACAAGCACAGATGAAAGCCGAACAGGCGTTGGACATAAGCCGAATTGATAAAAAAAAAAAAAAAAAAACAGGCAAAGTGCACAAGCATGCAAGAGAAGTTAAGGAACTTTTTAAGAAAATATGACTGAATGGGAGAATAGAATGAGAAAAAACCGCACCGCTAATGACAGGACCGAGTTTTTCAATTACGAGAGTGCGAGGACATGGGCAGCGGCCAGCGGCGGGTGGCTGAGGGAGGAAGTGGGACAGATGGTCAGCAGGTTGCAGGCAGGCTTCAGTACAGTCTCCAGGGAGAGACAGAATGCCAGTGAACGGAGGCCTTTCATCCTCCATCAGGAGCCTGCTGACGCCTGTCAAGCGATGCTCCTCTCGACTAACAACCAGCCAACAGCCCTGCTGCGAGGACAAACCTTCGGTTGCAAGCGTCTCTAGCATGCCCCGCCGAGGGAGCTGATGTTACCTGATGACCTTATCATTCGCTACACTGACACCTAATAACCACGGTTTTGTTTCACGAGGCACAAAGGAGCATGGGTTCCAGAAAGAGGCCATTTTGAGGAAAAAAATTATGATGAAGCATCAATAAGTAGGATTTTTCAAAAGATTTGTTTCAAAAGAAGTCCCTTAAGGCTGCGTTATTTGACAAAAAAAAGAAACATTAAAATAAAACTACACTGTAATAATATTTCACTATATTTTTACTATGAAATATCACTATATTTTAAAACGTAATTTATTTTTGTGTTGGCAATTCCGAATTTTCAGGAGCCATTCATCTAGACTTTGTTGTCTGTGATAATTTATTCTAATATGATGATATTTCAACATAGAAAACCATGTTAAATTGTAATATGTACAAATCTCCATTTTTACTACATTATCTAATTTGAAAAAAGAAATTGTAATTAAAGAGCATAAAGAACATTTAGAATATCATTTATAACATTAACAATTATTTTGTTCAACATACACTTTGAATTTTTGAAAACTTGATTTATGATTTAGAAAATGAAGCCAGTCTGTTAAACTGCATTCTTTTGATACATTATGCCACGGTGCTCACTCAGTTCATGTAGGTTTGAATAAAGCTTGTGACATTTTGCAATCCCATTATCCCCTCTTCGTCCATCATTTTTTAATTCTCTTACTGCCCAATCAGTGGCAATAAATTAAAAAAAAAAAAAGAAATCTATGATAATTCCACACCCAGAATTGAGTAAACTACTCTTTGTCTTTCTTTTATTTATCCAGAGACTAATTATATTTCTGCTTGATCAATCAAAACTCTGAGGACAGCACCTCCTCCAGTGATCGTGTGTGTGTGTGTGTGTGTGTGTGTGTGTGTGTGTGTGTGTGTGTGTGAGTCTCATTAATGCTGGTGGGATGCAGCTGTTGATGTATGGTGTTTACACGGAGCTGATGATCGGAGTCTGGCTCGGTGGCATGGACTCACTCCAAACAAGCCAGCAAACGCTCTACTGTTAACAAACTCTGCTCTAAAAAGAGAACGGCTGCTGCTGTAAAACTTAAACACAGCTCTATAACGACCAAAGAAGCACCCTCAACTTTAACAGAATTAAACTGATTTCTTGAATATCAATTAACTTCTTTTAAATATATTTTTATAAAATGTACACTTATTTAATATATGGAAATATATGGAAAAAAAAAAAATATACACACACATATCGTTTATATATTACATGTCATATTGGATAGATAAAATATTTTTTATTATTATTATTATTATTATTATTATATAAAGTCCAGAAAATGCATTAAAATAGTTTTGACCACAAATGAAAATTATTTTATTTGTGTATTAACATTAACATGTAAATTGCATAGTGTATTAATGTAATGTATAATATAAAATATTATACACATAGATAAATATACAGATTTATTTATTTTATTTTTAATTTATAATGTTTTCTTCACAAATGTATATATATTAATATATTATATTTAATAAAAATCATCTTGTATATGTAACTATTTCTATAATTAACATATAATAGAATAGAATATTTATACATTAAAATATTATGAAAATATTAAATATTATTTATATCTTTTATATCGATCATATTATTTTTCTTCACAATACTTGCTTTAATGTATCAAAATCTTTTTTAATAACGTAAATAAAATGCTCTCACAATTTATCAGTTAACGGGTTACCCAAAAACTGACAGCTATTTTCGTTATCAGCATTGCGCCAACCCTCACCACACAAAAGCATACAGATTCAGAAGAGATTACAGCTGAAATAAGTAGAAATGCATTATGCATGTTCTGCATGTTCACTCACAGCTTCGGTGTGAATGGGGTGAACAGAGAAAAGCAGTGCGGTGAGAAAAGAGAGGTTGCTGTCTTCAAACACACACTTTTCGCAGGTGTGCATGAGCAGCGCCGTCACCATGCAGTGCAGAAACACGTTCACCAGGTGGAAGTAGAACGGAGTCATGCCGCCCAGCAAAATGTTTAACCTGCAGCGAAAGTGAAAAAGAGAGAAAGAGAGAGAGTCACGTTAAAAAGATATGAGCATGTCCTACCCAGGTACAACACCATGAAGCGACAAACAGAAAAATCTCTTTTATGTATATGGTCTTGCTGGCTTCTACGGTACTTCTGGATCGTTGAATGTTCGGTATCAGATGTGTTCTGATTGACACGCGTGCCATCATGCAGCATGTCGGCTTTTACCATGGACAGAAAAATTACTGTAGAGAAGAAAGTTGCAGTTTCATGGTAAAGAGTGGATTTTAGGTCATTCAAAACAAAAAGCCCAGACTGTGGAGAAAGCTCTGATGTTCAGTAAACACGCTTGCTTGACCTTGCAGTGTGGTAGCACGGGAAGCCCTTAAAGAAAACGAGAGCGAGAGACCAGAAGAGATGAGAGAAGGGAACAATTAGCCTAAAGCAATGCAACATTAATGAGGTTCCATGGTCACCTTGACTTGCAGGAGAGATTGCATTAAAATTTAGCAAGAGCACCAGAGGCAGAACATGGCATGGATTATGATGAACATGAACTCATTTCACTATACGCCGAGATATAATATCACCTCAAACTAATACATCAGGTTTTTAATGACCGTACGGTGGTTTTATACAAGATACAGCTATCATATTTGCATTTTATAATATTTGTATATAAAATAATTAGCGCTGTCAAACGATTAATCGAATCCATATATAATCCATATATATATATATAATCCATATTATATATATTTTAATAAAAAACATGTTATATTAAATGTATTTATATATAATATCAAATGTAATAATATAAATATATACACAGACATGTAAATATTTTTCAAATATATACTGTGTGTGTGTAAATAAAAAGTATATACACATATTTTATGCAAACAAAAACTTTTATTTTGGATCACAACTAATCGTTTGACAGTACCAAAAAAATTACTGTTTTTAGTTTTTATTTTTAATCATTTTTAATTAAGTGTTTTTTTTAGCAATGCATATGCGTTAAGGTCTTTCATAATCCTTTTAATGAAGTTTTTCTTCACCTAAAGAATATTAGATTCAAATAATTTCACCCCAATGAAAACATGCTCATTATTTATTCTCCCTAACGACACTCAAACCCCTCACGCTCTTTCTTTCTTTCTTGTTTATTCCCCTAAAAACCTAAGTATAAACTACATTAATATTGATGGCACTAGCTACATTCCAATTACCATCAAAATTCATCCATGAAAAGATGCTTAGCTTGTTTTTCTCTAATTAAAGATTTTGGAGGGACTTTTGAGGGTCTCTGTTAGAATTGCGAAAAGCACGAGACTTTGTCAGGATAAATGCCAGTACTTTCAGACTTAGCGTACTTTGTTATGCAAGCATAAAAAGCGGCCCTTGAAGGTTCTGCATGAGTCACTGACTACACCTGCCACTTAATATCCAGCTCTGAGCTTGACGTTCGGCGCTCAGGGTCGAGAACGAGCCGGGGAATGAGAGGCGAGGGAACGAGAGCGAAAAGGGTGACGGCTAATGAAATGATGGAGGGAAAACGATAATGACTGCGAAACAGTTTGTACATCTGCAGGCAATAACAAGCCTGTGTTTGTTTAACCGCCGCTGACTAACGTGACATGGAGACGGGAGCGTGTTTATTACGGCCTCCACAGGAGAACGTCTTCAGGCCTCATCGAAGCTGAAAATAAAAATCTAGCTAGTTTCCATCAGACCATCCTGCAATCACAGAGCCTCGAAGAACCGGTCGCCGCTAACGTCACGTAATTGCGATGCTCTCAGCGAGCAGAAAATCGAGCCCAATTGATTTGGAGGAAACTCTACGAAAGGTATGGTGGAAATCCTGTCGTGATTTGCTCACCCTTCATGTCATTCTAGAACATAGAGCGCTAGGGCACAAATAACAGGGGCTCAAACAACTCCCAGAAACCAACACAAACCCATCGTCTCTCAGTCAAGCCGGTGCCTCCAGTGTTCACCTTTGGGTTTGGAGCGACGCGATGGTGAGTAAACTGCGACAGAAATTTCATTTTGGCGAGAACTAATCCTTTTAATTTGGGAGGCAGCTCTGGCGCCGTGTTGAAGGCTCTGCTCTAAGCTCAAGCTATCTGCGCACGTCTGAGAAAGACAGCTGAAGTTTTTCAAGAGTCCGTGTCAAGTCGGCATCAAAGAGCAGATAAAAGACACGAGGATCAAGCTGAGATACAAGAGCGACTCTGCCTGCAAGCTCACAGCTCGCTCACACACACACACACACACACACACACACACACACAGGACTATGGGCTCAAGGGTATTCATTTTATCTCTTTACTCATACACACACACACACACACAGTGGGGAATGAGCAGCACCCATTCACTCTCTCATGACACACATGGCACAACTGATACGCTTTAAGACTGACAAACAGCAAAAGCTTGAAGTATTACATTTGGCATTTAACGTCTGTCAGTAAGTAGGAACTTTTTTCCAGGCCATATAATAATCTGAACCAAAAATACTATTTCATGTCATTTAAAAGATTTTTATATAACATCTTTCAATAATTAAAAATCTTTGACATTGATTTTTTTCTTCGTCCAGAGCAAAGCCAACATTTTCACTGCCACCAAAGAATATGGCATATTAGCCACATGCTTAAAAGTATATTTTATTACATTTCTATTAAAAACACACACACACACATATATATATTTGTATGTGTTTTCTAACTTGTATAAATTGTACACACACAATGAATATATATTAATATAATACATTTTTATACAATCATATACAAAAACAAAAACTTAAAGATATATATATACAATATTAACATATATTTTAGAATTTGAATACTAAAATGTAAGTAATAGTTCCCGAATGCAACGTATTCTATTGCCATAAAGATTTAAGGGTTGAGAAAGTTATTAACCACCAGCATAGAAATGCACTACCACTCTAACACTTTACTAACTGCGTAGCAACCCCCTGGAAACCATTTATCAGACACTAGCACCTGGTACCACTCACGATTCTTCAAAAAAAGGGAGAAATCTAGCCTTTTCAATCACACACAACTCACGCGTTATCAACACCCAAAGGTCTGCGAGTGCTGAAACGAGACCGCGAAAATATTATTACCTACACATTCACAAAAAAAGAAAGGCTTCAGTGCACTAAAGACCTGGCCAGTGATTTATAGACAGCAGGAAGCGTCTGCTCCAAAAATAAAGGAGATAAAATACGAGGCGCAGAGTAGGATGTTAATTGCCTTGCTATAAATACACAACGCCTCCTTTCAGACTGGAAGGAACAAAGTCCTCCTCCGTTGTCTTGGTGTCAGGGCTGCTGCTGCTGTCTGTGGATGTCGTGGAGCTGTCAGATTCCCGCGCCATATGGACTATGACGTCATCCGGGCGAAAGGAACGCCCCGCGTTCGGAAGCCGGAGTCAAAACACGCGAGCTTATCTGTCTGGGACTCCTCCACGCGCGCGATACTCCGCTTCGTTTGACCGGTTACGGGCACTTTTTGTGGCGGCGCGCTCTTAGTTCGGGGGAAAGCGACAGCTCTCCGTGAACTGCGCAACAAGTGTTTAATAACATCACTCGTGTAAACAACCGCGCAGCCCCGAAGAGTGGACGTGAGCGCGGGGCTTTTAAATACATCAGTTACAAATGTACTTAAATGTATTTAAGCGTGGGTCCGCGCGCATCGGGCTTGTTTTTTCACACGCGTCTGACTGACGTCGCGTCGTGAGCGTCGCGTTTTTAGGGCGGTGGGTCAAGTTCAGTTGAAATGCTTTGCGCTTTATCAGGAAGTTTCTAAATACAACAGTTATCTAAAAAATTAATCTGCTAGAAGACGTAAATATATCGAGTACGGTTAGTCAACATGATAAATAATCCTAAACAAATAAAAAAAAATATATATATATATATATATATATATATATATATAAGTAGTGTAACTTTAAAGTAATGTAACTTTACACATTACATATGATTACTTGGATTGATTGGCTGGATGTACATTATCCTGCTTATTACACGCCTTGCCACAAAAGTAGGCTAAATAATTCGAGATGAAACACTGAGCTGAGTTTAATTATGTGAACACAAAGCTCCCATGAAGAAAGCAGTTGCTAGCAAGCGGCAAGCTCAAATTAGATGGGCATTTAAGGCATATGGAGCAGACACATCTTTTCACCAAATAAATAATGACGTACTAGTACTTACAGTAACTAGTCTGTTAGTTATCTTTTAATCCATTGCAGTGTACAAAACAAAATAGCAGCAGATGTATTTGTATGAAACGACAGAGCGAGTCCACAATATAAGGACGACAGAATTGAGAAATTGTACACATAACCAAACGCAAAGCTTCCACAACCGACTTTAATTACCAGGATGAGTCTGTATTATTAGTTTTCACCAGTTGTTATCACACGTACCTTGAAATGTCACGACAGACCAGTCAGAATCAAAGCTTAACATTCACTTAGAGATCATTCTGAGGCCAAACACAGATTTAAATAATAGTTCAATAGCTATGACACTGGTTTTGACTAATTACAGTTACATTTGTTTTGTAATTAAATTACATATTTGCGTTGCATGCAACTAGTTACTCCCCAATATGTGTGTAAATATATAACAACTGTTATATAAACTAAACTTTCTAAAACAAAAAATAATAACATCTTTACTTTTACTTTCACTTAATATAAAAATGCTTTAAAACCCACGTTAACCCCTCACTGAACCCTATTGCGCCAAATATGGTATTGTGACATGTTTTATGACATGCACAGCTCTCATCTTTCAGAAATTAAACTGCTCTCGTCACGTGACTCCAGCCATGTAAAACGTTCTCACGAAAGTTACGATAATTCACAACTCCTTAAAAAAACTCCTTTCGAACTCGCAAAGGAACATCGGAAGCCCGAAACGTGCGCTTAAAAGCAACTTCAGCTCTCACGTCTTCGCGGGAGCTGACGGGACTTACTTGAAAGTGAGGATGCAGAGCGGACGGTAGGATTTGTGGCTGGTGTTATCAGCCATCCGCTTGCCCCAAAAGTCATTGGTAAAGATGCTCCGGAGGCTGGAGCCCGGTCTGATATCTGGATTGTTGGTGATGGCCCATATATCATCATGCACAAACTCCCCCCAGAGAGAGTTACTGTAGCAGAGCGCGCACACCGCCACCAGCGCGGCGTACCGGACTCCTACCACCGGCCTCGGTAGCGCCGACAGCCGCCGCTGCACCGGGAGAGGGGCGGCTTTGGTCCCTCGGCTGTTCGCTGTCATGTCGGTCCCCGTCTCGCATGCTGCTCGTGGGAGTCAAAAAGAGGAAAGCCGTCCCGTTCCATAGCCCGTGTGCTGCGCCGAAGCCCGGACAGCGTTACAGCTCTGAATGCGTAATGTTAGCGAGTGTGAATGTGTATAAGGTGTTGAAATCTATGTAACCCGCCTACCGGCGCATGCGCAGAAGAGAGAGAGAGAGAGAGAGAGAGAGAGAGCGAGGATGAGAGAGAGAGCGACTAATGTAAATTACAGAGAGCGAGAGAAAGAGATGCAAATTAGAAGGAATGAGCACGCGAGGAAAAGTAAACAGAAACAGACGGAAAGAGACAAATGGAAACAAAAGAGATGAAGAATAAGAAATATAGTTTTATTATAATTTCCTCGTTTAATATATATGTATTTTTTAGCCTACATTTTTTACATTTACCTTATTTCTGCATTATTTACTGTTAAACATTCATTAATGTTTCATATTTTTGAGTGGTTACGTGAAAGCTTGCTTCCGGTACAAGATGAAAAATTAAAAAGGTAATTGTGACTTTTCGAATCTCACAATTCAGACTTTTTTGCCCTCACAGTACTGAGCTTATTTCTCAAAATTTGTCAAATTTTCTTCTTTCTCAAAATCTGTGGAAAAAGTCAGAATTGCAAGATATAAACTTCATTAGAAAAAACAACATTAGAATCGATACAAATTGTGAGATGTAAGTTCATATCTCACTTTTTTTTTAAAACTGTGAGATTAACTAATCACTTTTAGTTTTCTTTTTTAATTCTGACAGAAATATTTGATATTAATGGGTGTAATATGGAGAATCAGTAGCTCTTTGCTATTATACTTCTGTCAAAATAGCGCACAAGTATTCTTGCGTGAGGCTGATTAAGTCAAAAGTTATGCTAATGATTAAATTATGATTTTTATAGCTTGTATAAATTGTGGTTATTAAAAAAAAAAAAAAAAAAAGAACTTCAAAAAACAAAACTGAAGGAGTCTTACATTGTTTCTATAATATTCTATAATATCAGTTACGGTTATATATTTTGGCACAAACTATTGCTACCAAGGTGAAATTTTGGAGGAGAGAATGAGAACGAGAGAGAAAGATAAATGCAAATTATGGAGCGAATGGGAGAGAGAGAGCGAGCACAGGCAGGAAATCAATAAAGAGCTGTGGGATGTTTCACACAATGATTGCACTGCCTTGACCGTGACCCGTGCCTCCACGCAGAACCAGTCATAAGCAAATTGCTCTCGGTTCGGACTTGCTAATGGAACAGGAAGACAGGGATAATGAATCATGATGACAAACGCATTTTTAAAGATTCGGTGACAGGCGAACATCTGGCTAAACACGATTTTATGCAAGAAATGTTAAAATTACCCTTCTGGGGTGGGCGTTTAAATACATCTGCTGGCCCCCTGCGGTCAAATCGCTCTTGCAACCAGATTGAGCAGCGAAACTGACTGCTGATGGCGCTTTTTTGCATTGGGAAATGATTTCCATGACAATTAAGCACATTTAAACACCCTCCACCAACTGTCAGCAGCAGAAGCAACAAAAGAAAAAAAAAAGTTATATTATTATAAATTTTTAAAAAACTAAATTATTATTTTGCACTATTATTATTATATTATTATTTATTTTTATTATTATAAATGCACTCTCTCTCTCTCTCTCTCTCTCTCTCTCTCTCTCTCTCTCTCTCTCTCTCTCTCTCTCTCTATATATATATATATATATATATATATATATATATATGCAAAATGTGCTTAATTGTTGGAAAACTATATCAAAACTAAAAAAAAATTATATTATAGCAACAAAAAAAAAATTCAAGATCTCTGGATTTTTGGGATTAAATGCGATCCGGCTAAATATGCCAAATAAAAATGTTCTGAAAAAACCCCCCACACAAATCAATGATCACACGACTCCATGACCGTTCAACCGTTCATGTTATATTAACTTTTATGACTTAAGTTAATTCTGAAAACTGACTGTTACAAAAACAAACTCTGAAACATACAAACATACGACAGCTATAAACATCGTCCTTCTGACTTCTAGCCAGTGCACATGATCTGTTTGGGCAGAAAAATGCCTACGTATCTCTGAAGGCACTGACCAACGTGACAAATCCCTCCATCTGTGTGTCAGTCTGAAGCGGTGTCCGTCCGTCTCTCTCTCTGGCTCGTCTTGACATGCCTCACTTCACAGCCTCGGTCGAGTTTCTTACTGACTCATTGCAAATGGAGGAGAGACTGTATATTGAATATATAACATTCAATTACTTACACACACACACACACACACACATACGTCTGCACACATGCACAAACACCCAAAATTCTGTACAAATGCGCAGACACACACACACACACACACACACACACACACAGCTTCAGGGAATGGGTGACCCAGAATAACCTCTTCGACCTCACCGGGGCCTTTCTGACCAGTTTTGATGATGTCTCAGTGTTCCTATTAAGAGTCAACAATCTGAAGAGCTTGCTTTGGGTCCTGGGTTAAAGATCCCATCCACCCTGAGTGAGATGTCTCTAGTCACCAGAGTTCAAGCTGTTTTCGGCGTCAGAACTTTGTACAGATCCAAATCCGAAGTGTCAGGTATCCCCGACCTGCCTCAGAACAACTGGAACATCTCTATGGGGAGACGATGAAACAATCTTTCATTATTTCAAGTGTTTGAAGTAACAACAGCAGTCATGAGACGGATAAATAATGTAACACGAATGTTAAATGGGCTAGAGTGACGACAAATGCTTTTAAATACTTCATCTGTGTCGCCGACCCTAAACTTTAAAGCGTATATAGTATTTGAGATATCCATGTCAGGGAAAGCCACGCTTTCAGTGGAGTCTTAAAGCAGTTAACGCTGATGTGCAGCGATCCACATCTTTGGAAAAGGTCACACTTACCACAGTCCCTTGACTCCTGCACTCCTCCTCTGCTGGGCAAGGTTATAGATCTCCTGCAGTTGCTTTCTCTGGTCTTCGCTCAGAGGTGATGTGAGGGACTGATACCAGATTGCATCTGAACTCTGAACACCTGCAACAGGAATTGTTTGCAATTACAGAACATCAATTTATCTTGCTGTTTAAGTACATTAACAATATATATATATATATATATATATAAAGATCCAAGCAATTTTAATGACTATGCTAATTAAGAAACTACAAAGAATATTATTAATTAAAAAAAATATATTGGCCAAACTACAGGACAGTTTCAAAATTAACCAAATAAAAAAGATTGTGGAAAATATAATGCAATGATGACCAGGAAAAAAATTTATTAAAATATTTATGACACAGATAGCTAAATAAATTAATAAAAAAATAGTAATTAAACAAATATTGATTCTTAAATTAATATTGATATTGAGCAATGGGAAAAAATACCTTTATTTAACTTATTTGAGATGTTACTTGCAGTGTGCAAGTAAACAGTTTTTAATCTTTGATTAAATATTTATTATGAAATCTAGGAATAAAAAAAAAAAATCTAGGAATTTGTAGGAAAATGTATTTACTACATTACACGAGTACGACAAATGAACTAGTGCTAAGCGAAAAAAAGACCTTTTAACAGAACTTTAACCCTACCATCTTGATGTTGATTAAAACAAGTGTATGGACATTTATTTAATATTCATCTACATGAAGCCAGATTTTGAACAAATGAGATGTTGACGGGGCTCTATGCAAATATGGCGTAGTGTGACATACGTAATTAATGTATTATGTAAATGTACACGTGTGGTATATTATAGAGAACAAAATGTGCATACGGAGCAGGGAGGCGGTGAAGAACTGATATTCATCCTCTCCGTTGTCATAGTCCAGTGGTGTACTGTATTCCTCTAATGGGGTCCCCTCCAGACCTTCATCATCCCAGTATTCATCATCGTCCTCATCATCTTCATCTTCATTGTCATTCCCAGTGGGAGCGCCGGACGACTGCAGGGCCATGCCTTTCTGTCCGACCTCATCCTCGTCGCTAGGTATCTCCTCTGGAAAACAGACATGATGAATTTCCAAACTCAGTGTAGAACGTTTCCAGAGCAGTGTAGGGGAGGGGCTTGGTGATGTAGTCTGGATCTTGTTGACGTAAAGGTCACTTCTAAAAATAGACATTTCCAGTCTTTGAACCTCACACTACCGGTTCCAATAGAACAAAGCTAAAAAAAAGCCTTTAGACGATGCTTGTGTGACATTATTGTGAATTACGATTATAAAGTGTGACACAAACCAAAGTAAAAAAGATAATAAAAGAAGAATGTTGGTAATCAAACAGCTGACGGTAGCCATCCACTTCTATAGTGATTGTTCTTTCTCCATACTAAGTCAATGGCTACCGTCAACCGCTTGGTTTCCAACATACTTTAGGATGTTGAATGATTCTTCAGATCTTTTTTTGTATTAATCACAAAAAAAGAATCTCATATTTTTGGAACAGTGAAAGATTTAAAAAATAATAAGGATTAAAAATGGTAACATTTTTATTTGAATTTTTTTGCCATCATTTGTTCACCCTCAGGTTATTCCAAAAAATGCTGAGAATGTGGGCAACCAACCAAAGAAGTCCAAAAATTAAGGTCATATGGATATATGCAACCCAGCATGCAGCTGATGTTCGTGTCTAACAGAAAGCAGCACCGTAGTATCAATAAATCCATAACTCCTACAGCGTGATGCTGTCAGAATTCAGGTCAGAGGTGTAGAGTCGTGAAGATCTATTGAACTCGTTTGAGTCAAGTGCTTGAGGCCCAAGGGTTCAGAATCACGTTAAACTAACATGCACAAGTCGTTCCTCCATTTCCCGTGTCTCCGGGGCCCTGTTAGAGCGATACAATCAGTTCTCATTCGTCCGTAAACCCCGATGACTAAAGTCCAACCTGAAGCTATATATGCCAGAAATAGTACTTCCTGTGCAGGAATTAAGTTTACCTGAGGTGAAGCGAGATAAGGACCTGATGAAACGGTGAGATTAATATAACTACACAGACCACCAAAAGGAACAACAAACACTGGACTCAATAGGTCACTAAATAATTATATTCCGTTTATTGTGTTCTGATATTAAAGCAGCTATTTTATATGTAATTAAGCACTTTTTGTCATTTATTGCACTAGTTAAGGTTTTGCGCACCAAGCCAATTTCCACTCTCCTGTGACACTTCAATTAGTCTAATAGTATGGTTCCTCCAGGGGCTCTGTATGTAAATGAGGTCGTTTACATACAGACGTCTTAAAGGTACAGACTGTAAACACTCTGCAAGTGAAATGCTTCAGAACGTCTCGCAGTCACACACACAATCTCACCGTTCTCTTCCTCCTCTGTGCCCTGAGCTCTGGCGAGCTGCTCCGGTTTGTTGAGCACTCGGGAGGAGTAGATGTGCTTTAAACCCAAGAAGAGGAGGAGGATGGAGGGAACGATCTGACCTGCAACTTCCTCCAGGACCGCGGGGCGGCTGGGCAGCTCCATCAAAACACTCAGCCCAATGATGCACATCTTACGATCGTGCAGTCTGTGGCAGACAAGCAATCATGTATATAAATATAGTTCGCTTAAAGGGAAGTAAAGCTTTCTAAAAGAACTAAAGGGATGTCAGTCACACTAGTTAACCAGAACTGGGAACCAATGTTATCTGAATTTAAATAGAATTCATATTAAAACGCTTATTATTTGAAACTAGATATGTAGTAGTTATATTTTTCAAATTTAAAATTCAAATTCCGGAATTTAAAAGAAATTTAAAACCATTCCAAAGTCAACGGTAAAAAGTTTTAACATCCCTGTCAGCTGCCACTTCAGCATAAATACAGATAAATATGTTTAATGTAAATCCATCTCTGTTAATGATGTGCATGTGACATTCGGAGCCTTTACCCTAAGAAGAACTCGGTGTCGTTCATCCACTGGTTGATGAACTGTGCTGTGATTGGCTCTGGGCTGTGAGGGAAGCGGATGTTCTCCAGTGTGTGTATCAGTACGGTGGGGCTGTAGTACAGAGCTGCGATTACCACCTGAAGACACATGGTGCGAAGCTCGCTGGACTTCACACCTCGTGTTAACCGCTCCAACACGGCCTCCACGAACAGAGGGATACACTAACAAACGCACACAGGCACCAGATTTGATGTTACATTAATGTACACTTAGCATACTTATCAGGGCCATTATAATGAAAAAAAAACATTTTTTACATTTAATACATTAAGTAGTAATAAAATGACTATATATAAATAAATAAACCAACCAAAACTGAATTTGAACTGAAATTTATTAAAATGGAATAAAAATAGTATAATAAAAAAAGACCAAAACAAATAAAGGCACTACTAAAAACTACAAAAAATATTAAATTAACCTGAAAATTAGAAATGTTCCCTTGGCAACAAACGGAAATAAATGTAATTTTAACAACTATAATTACTGACAATCAATTGATCAATAAACAAAGTTGAACTGACCTAAAATTTTGGGAAAAAAATTGTGGGAAATTGCAAAAATTACATTAAAAATAAATAAATAAATAAATAAATAAATAAATATATATATATATATATATATATATATATATATATATATATATATATATATATATATATGATCAAATGTTAACTGAAAAAGTAACATGTTGCCTGGGCGACAAACTGAAAAAAACTAAAGTTGCACTAAAAATAAAATTAAATACATATACATGAATACGTTTAAAATACTGAAATAGAACTAAAACCGAAATTGAAAAAAATGCAACCTAAATAATAAAATTAGCATAACTGTAGAAAAAAAGTGCACAGAAATGAAAATAATAAACTAAATTATGTAATACACACACATATATTATACACACACACACACACAACTGACCTGGTCAATGCCACGTCCACGACACTGTAATATAATGACCTCTAGAAGCTTAGCAGCATGGCATTCTGGGTCTTCCCCAGCATCGCTAGTTAGGACCTGGGGGATGAGAGGTGAGAAGGTGAGAGGAGCATATGGAAGAGTGACATGAAATACGTTTTATATTGGAATTATTTAATAAGGGAGATGCATATTAAGACCTTTTTGCACATGGTGTAAATGACCTCCAGGTATTTGGGGTCTGATAGCAGCATATTTGTGTCCACAGTAACATAATTGTGCAAGAGGGGCATCATATCTGCATCAACAAGGTAATAAATCACATCATTAACCAAGTACTCAATATCGGCGCGATCATTTTCAAATGACTCCCGTAAATACGCACATCCATCAACTTAATGACTCTTTCAACCTAGTTCAATCACGACATGATTTATATTTTAAGGTGGAGCGGAGAGATCAAGCCTGAGCTTGGCTCTCGGCTTGCGTTTTACACTGCAGGTGAAGCATCTGAGCTACATGAGCACTGAGACCTGTGAAGTAGTCAAAGCAGTCATGCTGGAAGACGTCGTACAGGACCCCCAACAGCTGCCACATCTGAGGGGAGATGGAATAACAGGTGAGTCCGAACGCCAGCGACAAGATCTCCTCATAAAACTCTGGAAAAGACAGAGAGAGTGTGACCGATCGCTCCTGAAAGAGAGACGTTTTGAGGAC